>NC_053026.1:312186306-312206636 GCF_003073215.2 Triticum urartu | reverse complement strand
GATCATGGTTCATGCCCTCAGACACATCAGCACCTCAAGAATGCCATGACAAAAATGAAAAGGACCAAGACAATCACCACACAAGTGATGAAAGCACTAGCGAATCATGTTAAAGCTAACCTCTACTTTTGACCCTCAACTATAACAACCGCATGCAGTACAGAGAAGTGTTGATGCAGGCATCAACCATTATAATGGCTGAATTTGATCTACTCCAATAATTTTCTCAAGTTACATGATTAACAAGCTTGGGCTTAGCAGTAATATTCTGAGAAATATTTTCTTGAAGCCTGAACAACTGGCTTTCCTTTTTAAAAACAGAACCAAAACCATGACACAATCACTTGACAACATCTATTGACTACATTAGATGGATAAATTCCATATGTTGTGGAAGACCACCCTCAAGCAGACTGTTTATGACCATGGCTCCTAAATGGATAGGCGTTTGGCGAGAAGACATTGTGGACAACAATATTCAGAAGCATACCTTAAGTAATATTCTTAACTATATCATCATCTTATGAAATATTATAGTGTGGTGGCTGTTCTAGAAAATGCAGCAATATTGTAAACATAACTTTTAGAAAAGCTAGAGAAAGAGATGAATGGATGAAAATGACACCCTCACTATTTTAAATTTAATAGAAACCACACAGGAGTTACCATCCCCAAATCTTCTTTTTTATTTATGGTCAAGTAATTGCTGAAATATTTGAAACAGAGGCCACCATTGCACCACCATTCACTGACAAACCATTAGAGCATTGTGAACAACAAATTCAGAGAAAACTCTCTTTGGCACACAAATTTAGAGCATTGTGAACAACAGAAACAAATGAATGTCCTATCATGAGATGGCAACGAACTAACAAAAATTGCGCGTTCTACCAGCACACCATTAGCAAAAAAATTCTCTAATCTTACTGGACACAAAAATTTTCTTCAGTGTGTCCAGTGCATTTTTTCAGTGTGTCCAAATCTTGCAGGTACCAAGTACTCCAATGCACATGGAGTACTAATTATTCATGTTTGCTAGGCACTACTCCCACAATTTTTTGAACCTAATTTGACCTAAATTCGAGAGGGATTTGACCTAAACCTAGCAAAAGAGAGAAGAAGAGGGCATGGCCAGGAAGGAGGAGAGGAGGAAGAGAGGAGAAGAGAGGCAGAGGGAGGAGGGTTACCTGACCACGATGAGGTGGTGGCCGGAGCGGAGATGACAGAGGGCGGAGACGGCGAGCTTGGGGGAGGCGGGGATAGACGGCGGGGAGGTCGCGGGCCTCCTCTCCTGGTGGACGTGGGGCCTCCTCTCCTGGTGGAACTCGGGGCGGGGCGGCTCCGAGGCGAGGGAGGCGGTGCTCCGGGGGGAGGCGGGGCTCGGGGGGGAGGCGGCGAAGGGGAGAGGGAGGCGGCGGGGGCGCGTGGGCGGCTGCGGCGAGGTTAGGTCGAGTGGGGGATCTGGCGAGGGAGGGAGAGAGGCCAGAGGGGAACAGGTGGAGTGGGGGGAGGGTTAGCAATGGCGCACCTTCCCCTGGTGCGCCATAAGTACGACGACAGCAATGGCGCACCACCCCTAGGTGCGCCATTAGTACAAATTTTTTATTACAGTTCGAGCACTCAGGTTATATTCCACCTAAACGTATTTGAAATAGAACACACACACTAGCCCGACTGGTCAGCACGCAGCACACACACTGGGAGGTCCTGGGTTCGATTCCCATGCTCCCCAATTTTTGTTTTTATGCATTTTTTTCTTTGCACATATCTTTTTATGCATGCATCCAAATATAACATGTCACATATGCTAGATGCTCAGAATTTCATGTAGAAAAATAATATGCAGTTGTTGCCATGTTAACAACATTTAAAATGTTGTTTGATATTTATTTGTGTTTAAATATGTTCAAACTTGTTTAAATCATAACTAAATATCCATAGCTCAAAATTTGACAAACTTTATATGCTTTTGGGAGTAACATATATGCGGTGGCTCGTCGGCGGCGGTGGAGCGGGGGAGGGTGCGGGGGGTGCTCGTCGGCGGCGGTGGAGCGGGGGCGGGTGCGGGGGTGCTCGTCGGCAGCGGTGGAGCGGGGGAGGGTTCACCACACATACATGTGCCATTAGTAGTTTTGCAAAAAAAGTACTAAAAATAATTTTTATACTAATGGCGCACCGTGGCACAGTGCACCATTACTAGTTTGAACTAGTAATGGCGCACTATGCGACGGTACGCCATTAGTAGTTTTGCAAAAAAGTAAAAAAAAAAGACTACAGTAGTGGCGCACTCAACGGTTGGTGCGTCATTAGTAGTTCTAACTACTAATGGCGCACTTTGCCCGGATGCGCCATTAGTATGTTTGAAAAAATGAAAAAAAAACATTTTGTTACTAGTGGCGCACCTTGTGCCTGGTGCGCCATTAGTGTCTTACACACTAATGGTGTATCTTCACGTGGTGTGCCATTAGTAAATAGTAGTGGCGCACCACTTCTCTGGTGCGCCATTAGTGTCAATTTCATCTTTAGCCCTTTTCCTAGTAGTGATTGCTCCGTGAGGTTCTTGTGGATATATCAGTGTGTGCAATTATATATGACATGCATGGAAGACAACTAGTAGTTAGATTTATGTAACGAGTGCATGTAGAAGACGAAATAAATAGTAGGACTGGGGTTAACTAGTAGCAACAGGTCTCAAAAACTAAAGGTAGAACACATATGAAAGCTACAAAATATGTATCATTTGTACTCAAGATTAACTAGATGGCACACAAAAGTATTAAAGAACAACATAGGTAATACTAGAAGTGGTATAATACTATAATCACCAGCCTGTGGGATAGCATTGGCCGATGGATGATAACTATGGAACAGTGTTACCTAAAGAACAAGTATCTTAGCTGAACTATGGAACATTGTTAACTCCTAAACAAGACCCGTGAGAGATCAGCATGAATATACAGTGAAATGTGATAATCTATTTTCCATGCTTAGATGAATAACAAAGCCATAAATGTTGCACACAAGTAAGATGAGGGTACAACCTATAGGAGTGAGAATCATGTGCTGGCTTGTCGATGGCCCCATAGTTGTTGTGGCTGTCCATGTCGGGCACGCGCATTCTATGCAAGGAACTATTGAGTGGGGACTATAGCTCCCTTCTGGTGTATGCTTCCCTTGTTGGAGCAGCTGCGGTGAGTCGGAAGACGGTGTGTCTGAAGATGCAGATAACGCATAATGTTAAGAATGACACATCTCTTTGATTTGAAGAAATACACTAAGAGATCAACAACAAGGTATGAGAGTGGTCACACGTCTGTTGACTGAAGACTAAATTGGGGTCACACGATTTTATTTTATTTTGGTACTGTCTGATCTGCGCCAGATGGCTTCATGGCTGTCTTGTGCCTCCCGGCTAACACTGTTAGGAATCTTCCCCAAAGAGCCAGCGACCAATGGCAGAGCAGCCTACCTCTGTCATCCGTGGCCCCGGCCGAAACCACGCTCCCCGCCCGACCGCACGGTCATGGTTGCGCCGCCCCCGGGCCAATCCACAAATACTCCCCGTCATCCAGATCCGGCGGTGGCAGTACCTTCAACCCACGCAACTCTAAGATAGCCATCTAAGCGCTGCTTCCGCGGCGAACTTGCGGCCCTGCACCCTTACATTAGACACCAGCCAACCGGCAGCCTAGGAGCTCCGCCGCCTCGAGGGGTGCTGCTTCCCATTGGGAATCATTTGGCCGAGAATAAAAATTCAGACAACTGACGCCTAAATAAAGTGATTTGAGATGAGGGTGCGACCTATCTGGCGGCATGGTGAAGTAGGCAGGTCCAGCTGCCGAGTCGGTGAGGCCGGCGCGGTTGCGGTGGCGACCGGCGGCAGGGAAACAGCGATGTCGCGACAGTCGACGGCTATGGGGAAGCAGCGCCGGGACTCTGCACGGATCCTAAGTTGGAGCCACTCCGGCGCCGTGAACAACGGCGGGGGTGAATAAGCTCCGGTACGGTTCACGCGGCCGTCGTCGAGGCAGCTCCAGTGGCACGAAGTAAGAGGCACACGGTCCAATGCACGACGGCAAATGGACAGCGTCTCCGGCATTAGGGAGGAGGGCGGGTGTGAAATTGGTCTGGTGGGGGCGCCATGGAGGAGGGGCTGAGGTTTCGCGGCTCGGGAGAAGGGAGCTTCAGGGGAGAACGTGATTTGGTGCCCACAAGGTATGAATGGGGGGGATTGGGAGGGGAGTGGAACCATGTTTTACGAACGCATTTGTCTGAAATGTGAGGGGGAGTTACAGTTCTACCCCTGCCTTTAGGCTTCTCGGCTTGGGTCTGTGTATTGAGGGTCGGGGATAGTAGAGTAACTTTGCTTCTCCCCAAATAGTGGGCGGGAGCGATTTTGGGCGAGGAGGGCGTGTTTTGAAATATAGTGGGCACAAGCGATTTCGGGCGAGGAGAGCGTGTTTTGAAATAGTGGTCGCGAGCTATTTCGGGCGAGGAGAGCGTGTTTTGCCGACCATGGTTTATGAATTATTCAGCACGTGTCATTTCGACCGAGGAGAAGGCGCACTTGGATGAAGTTACGAACCTACCCTCGATGTACAACGGGCCAATTGATGCATGTCCCACATAGGATGGTAATTTCACGTCTCCCATTTATTGCTCGGACGAATTCCACCGAGCAGAGGATGTTTAACGGTTCGTTCAAATTTTGGGAGAACGAGCATCCACGTCTACCTTACCAAGTCGATTCGAATCAAATTTTGAAATATTAGCTTGCCACTTCTTTTTTAGATGGAGAGATGATGCTCGGGAGTAATGTGTTTTCACATGCTCGTTGCTAGCGATTTACTATATGACAAATAGTTGACCCACTCAAAAACGGGAATCAAACCCAAAATGAAATATCTCGATTCAATGAAATAGCTCGTTCACCAGGTCAAAATAGTGAACTAAATCCAAAATTGAACACCTCAATCAAGTAGCATGTTGTACAGTATTATAGTACTCCATGAACATGTTGAAAGTCAAATTAATGAACTTGTTTGATATACGTATATATCCATTCATGTGTGGATTGCAGACAACATGTTCTCCAATTTAAATATTTGAATGCAAGTTTATATCGAAACATGGTTTATATCAGTCTTTGATGCATAAAACGCGACCCCCCTCTCCTGGACTCCTACTCTCTCTCTCTCTCTCTCTCTCTCTCTCTCGTCGACAATCTTCAATTATGTCGCACGCATCCAACACAAAAACCTTGTTGGTCCCTCTCGCTTTCTCTCCCTCTCTCTCTCTCTCTCTCTCTCTCTCTCTCTCTTTGTGTGTGTGGGGGGGGTCTTTCTAGTTCGCATGCATATATACTCCATCTATAGGTCTCTCTTGCACACTATGTACGATTCTCTAGTCCAAGCTAGATATCTCGGGTGCACTCATCGTACGCACACAAATTCCTTGGCTCGTTGCTCGTAACTCTCTCACGCACCACTCCGTCGTCTCGGAGCTCTCCCCCCTCTCTCTCAAACTCTCCATCTACCTAGGTCACAGATACACATGCATATCTGACTCGCACTTGATAGGCCCATCTAGAACTCTATCTCTCTCCCTCGTTCTCTCTCATCTCACACGCACACACACACACAATCTCATGCCTAGCTATGTCACATCCCTAGCTTTTGGTGTTGCCTAGTGTTTGCATCTTGCTTGCATCATGTTTAAATTTCTAAAACTTGAATTGAGGATTGTTGAAACCTCAGAAATCTGATTAAAAGAAGGGCAAGCACCCTTTAAATAGCATTCTGTGAAACCAAAATGCCCTTCTAAAATGTTCATCATCTTTGCCTTGGTCTAGAACCTCTGACAAAAATGGTGCACACTTTTCTAGGACAACAGAGGGTCACGGGATTAAATAATTAGTTAATTGCATTTGGGCACTTAAATGCTAGTGAGAATTTTAAATGTCCAAATAATCCCAAACCAAAATGTTCCATGTTTGATATATTCTAAACATTGGGCATGCACAGTTTGGTGATTTTTGAAAGTGCCTAGATATTTTAGTAATGCCACAAACTTACAGAACAAAAGAAAAATAGAAATAAAAGAAAGAGAGAGAGAGAAGGACCTACCTGGGCCACTTGCCTGGCCGGCCCAGCTCGCTGGCCCAGCCCACTGGCCTCCTCCTTGTCGCCTTCCTCCTCTGCCAGGAGGACGAAGGCGCGTGCTCGCCGCGCGCGTCCATGCGCGAGCCACCTCCTGCTTCCCCGAAGCGCTCTAAGCCTTCCGTAGCGCCACGCCACCCCCCCCAAAACCGTATGGATCGATCTCTCCCTCCCTTGCTCTCCCCCTCGCCCGTTCCCTGCCATGGCCGAAGCCTCCATGGACGCACCGCCGTCGTTCGCCGCTGCCATCGACCTCCCCACACCCATCCAGCTATGCCACGAGCTCCGCCTCGACCCCCGCATCCTCTGCACCAATCCAGGCGCCGCCAGGAGCTCCGTGACGACGACCCCGAGCTCTTCTTCCTCCACGGACCCGTGGATCACCGCCGGTCGATTCGCGCCACCGAGGACGTCCCCAAGCCCGCTGAGCCGTTCTTCGACCTCCCTGTGAGCTCCTGTTGTTTCCACCTCGCTCTCCCCCTCCGTTCCTGTTCCCTAGCCCCGTCTTCCGATCGAGCCCGAAGCTCCCCCCCGCCGGCCATGTCGCCATTGTAGCTACGGTCGCGCAACCTGGCGTTCGAGCTCACCGTTGCACTCACCGCACTTCCGTTAGTCGAACACGACTAACCACGGCTCCTCCCGAAGCTCCCCGCCGCCGCCCAACTCGCCGCCGCCGCTACAGGCCACCCCAGCTCCAGTCGCTGCCACCACTAGATGCGCGCGTGTGCCAGCAACCCATAGCCGCAAACCTCGCCCGAAACCGTCATCCGTAGCTCAATCCCGAGCGGACTCCGCCGCGGCTTGAGGTCGCCGCCGGCCAAACTCCGGCGTGCTGACGTGGCCGCGTAATTAGTGCTAATCACCGCCAGCTAAACCACTTTTAGACGCTGACAACGGGCCCCGCAGCGGGTCAAAGCCCAAGTCAACGCGGGATTAGTGTCTGACTCACTGGCCAATGGACCGCACGGGTCAGTTTTGACCCTGTTGACCTTGCTGACATCGTGATGTCGTCATGCTGACGCAGTAAGTGATTTTCTGGATTTTAAAATAATCCAGGAATTCCAGAAAATTTCCTAAACTTCTAAAAATCATAGAAATTCAACCGTAACTCCAAATGAAATAATTTATATATGAAAAATTATCAGAAAAATTCAAGGAATCCATCTGTACCATTTCCATGCATGTTTGAGCAAGTTAACCTAACTTATTAGGATGAAACATGATTAGGGAAAATTTCATAATAGGTTTGGAGTTGGAATTTGATATAGTTTTGAATTCCACTTAAATTAAAATGACTTTCTGTTGCATTAGCCAAAACACACTCATTTTGCCATGTCATGAGCATGCATCATATTGTTGCATTGCATTGATGGTGTTTCTTCCTTGTTTGCTGGTTTTGTCCCCTCTCAGTAAACGTGGTTCCGACGATGAGTTCGATGACACCGATGAAGAGCTATTACTATCTTCAGAAGTGCCAGGCAAGCAAAAACCCCTTGTTCATTCCGATACAATCCCACTCTCTCGCTGATGCTCTCTTTTACTGCATTAGGACAACAATGATTCAACTGTTACTCGCCGCGGTAGTTGAACCCTTATCCTCTGCATGACCTGTCATTGCCACAGTAAAATAGATGAAACCCACTAGCATGAGTAGGAGTTGTTTGAGCCCTGATGTGCCTACTCATTCATACTTGTTTGTCATGCCTGCTATTGCTTAGAGTTGTGCCAGGTCTGATTCATCGGGGATGAATTGGAACAGTGATGAACATGTCCTACTGTGTGTGAGCTAAGTGTGTGAACACGATTTGGTAAAGGTAGCGGTGAGAGGCCATGTAGGAGTACATGGTGGGTTGTCTCATTGAAACCGTTCTCAGGAACTGAGTTCTGTGTTTGTGATCCATGAAACAGCTACTACCACACATTGGGCCCTAAAATATGACCCCGCTCGACTTACTGACCCCTCTCGTCCTCTGTCCAGGAGTTGCAACTAGTTTCTAGTGTTTATAGGATATGTGTTGGCGGCCGTGCGTAGCGCTGACCCGAGGGGTGGGCTATGATGCGATAGATACACCGTGGCACGGTGTACCGGGCGCCCGTTTGGTGTCTCGGGAACCCTGCACACATCGTTTGGCGCTGTGAGCGAAACTCCGGCCCGATCTCCTCGCGGATGGAACCTGAATTGGTGATAAACCTGGACTAGAGACTTGTGCGGTTAGTCAGGTCGTGGTCTACACCCACGTCGGCTTTCTCTTGAAGTCTGCCGAGCACATGTCGTGTGCAGACGCTAAGTGGTGGAAACATGTGTGACGAAGTACACCCCTGCAGGGTATAAAACTATTCGAATAGCCGCGTCCGCGGTAAAGGACTTCTGGGTTGCCTATAACAGTTCATAGACAAGTGAAAGTGGATAATCTAAAATGCGCAAGATAAGCGTGAGTGCTATGGATGGCGTTCTCGTAGGGAGACGGGAGCGGATCCATAGTGGTGTATTGATATGGTGAATATGTGGACTCGTGTGCGCCACCTCAAAAGAGTTGCTTGCAGTCGTAGTTCAAGTTAGCCACTGAGTCAAAGCTGGCTTGCTGCAGTTAAACTACACCACCCCTTTGTTGATACCGATGCATATGTAGTTAGTTCTGATGTAAGTCTTGCTGGGTACATTTGTACTCACGTTTTCTTAATTTATGTTTTGCAGAGAGACTTCAGTCTCGCTAGTAGTTCCACATGGACTTCGACGTTTAGCTTGATACCTCAGCTACGATCTTGTGCCCTCGGCAGGATCTGGTAGATAGTCAGGCTTCTTAGCCTTTTTCATTTATAGATGTCTGTACTCAGACATGTTAAGCTTCCGCATGTGCTTGAATTGTATGCTATGATTGTTGGGTCATGAGACCCATGTTTGTAGTATCCCGCTCCCCGGAGCCTAATGAATAAATACTTGAGTTGTAGAGTTATGTTGTGATGCCATGTTGTATTTACACATATCGAGCATATTGTGTGTATGATTGAAATGCTTGGTATGTGTGGGATCCGACAATCTAGTTGTTTATCCTTGGCAGCCTCTCTTATGGAGAAATGTAGTCTAGTGCTTCCATGAGCCATAGTAGTCTGCTACAGCCCGGTTCACCGGAGTCCTGCTAGCCCAGCACTACTGCTCAGGACCCTTGACTGGCCGGCATGTGTTTCACTTCGTTCCTGTGTCTGTCCCTTCAGGGAAATGTCACGCGGTGACATCCGGAGTCCTGCCTAGCCTGCTACAGCCCGGGTTCCCGGAGTCCTGTTAGCCCGGTGCTACAGCCCGGATTCACACGCTGCTGACCGACATGCTCGATGTGATTCATGTATGCCTGTCCCCATAGGTTGGTGCCGCTTTGGGTTCACGACTAGCCATGTCGGCCCGGGTTCTCTGTCATATGGATGCTAGCGACATTATCATATACGTGAGCCAAAAAGCGCAAACGGTCCCGGGCCAGGTAAGGTCGCACCCGTGGGAATACCGTGCGTGAGGCCGCAAAGTGATATGAAGTGTTACATGCTAGATCGGTGTGACTTAGGATCGGGGTCCTGACAAGCTAGCCAAGTATGATGGTCTCTCACTCAATTGTAGGCACACTCAGCCCCCATATATGTATATGACTATCTAATCTTAGTCTCCATCACAAAGATGTGCATGGTCTATCTCGATTTCTCTCGAGGCATCTTTCTATTGCGCACGTACCTCTCTCGATCTCCCACCCATATAGTCCCCTCACGATCTCGAGGGGATCTCTCTATCACAAACACACCCTCTCGCCCTCCCCATGTGTCCATGTTCTCCATGCGTCCCTCTCGACCTTTGTTCCTTGTTGGCCAGACCTCTATTGGACATGTGCTATAGGGGTGTCTCTCTCCGTTACAAACAATCACACACTAGCTATCTTCGTGTATCTCCTCGCCTCGCTTTTCTATCTCGGAGATCCATGCATGAGATGTTCGCCTAAGAAACGAAAAAACACACACACTCTCTAATTTATCGTTTTTGTCACTTTCTCTTTCACACACATACTCTTTTTGCAAACTTACTCATTATCCTTCACACGCACTTGATCTCTCTCGACTTAGGCACTCTCCTCGGTCCATAGCATATTAATTTATTGAAAAGTCAAACATCACAAAGTTTGACCATGTACGTGGAGAAAAACAATTACATCTAGAACGGCAAACATATACCATTAGATTCGCCATGAGATGTAGTTTCGTATGATGTATCTTTGGTGTTGTAGATATAAATAACATTTGAGTAAACCTGATCAAAGTTTCCAAAGTTTGACTTCTAAAAAATTTACATGCACTGCATTATCGAGCAGATGGAATATCTCTTTCCCCCTCTCAGCTATCTGACGCACCACTCAGCCTTATCGGGGCTCCTCAATCTCTCTCAAACTTTATATCTCCCTGGTTCACACATACACATGTCTCGCTCGTGCTATACATATAGACCCATCCAACACTCTCCGCCCTTGTTCTCTCTCTACGTGACACGCACCCCCCCTAATAAGTACCATAATCCCTCACTCCATCATAGGCGCAAGCACTCCCCCCCCCCTCAGACCCCTCCTGGCCACGTGCTAGGGGTCTTGCTCTCTCGGTTGCAAACAACCACACACTATCTCCTCACCTTGATTCCGTTGTCGAAGATGCATGTGTGATATGTTTGCATAAGACACACACGTTTTTTGTTGCCTTTTATCGAGTGTTGTTCATGTCTCTTTCACACACGCACACACACTTTTTCACTCACTCTTTCTATTTCACTCTCTCTCTCTAGTTAGGGACTCTCTCACGTCCATAAGCATATGGATGTTTTGAAAAGTCAAACCTCAGAAAAGTTTGACCAGGTATATGTGGAGAAAAATATTTACATCTGGAACGATCATTAGATTCATCACAACATGTACTTACTTCATACTATCATTTATCTTTGGTGTTGTAGATATATGTAATTTCTTTATAAACTTGGTCAAATTTTCAAAAGTTTGACTTTTAAAAAAATGTTGGAACTACATTATCGAACGGAGGGAGTAGCTCTTTCTCTCTCTCTGCTATCTCTCACGGGCCTCCCCTCTCACTCGAACACTCTATACCGACGGATTATACGCTCACTGTGTCAGCGTATAACTTCGTATATTGTTTAGTTGACCGGTCAACCAGTCCACAGGCTGCCTTGTCAGCTCGTGTTCTGTATCTTCGTGTGCTGGCCCATGTGGCAGTGGGTGAAAATAAGTAAACTAGAGGTCCATCTGACACGCGGTGAAGTAAACAAATTTGAAACCACTCAGGGTAGCACCCCGCACGCTAGTAAATTGAGGGTGCATTGAGGACACACTTCTTTCGCGTGAAGGACGCACTCGCACACAATTCACCTCTGCGCAGCGGCATGCATAGAAGGACGCACTCGCGCACACTCAGCACACAACACACACCAGCACACGTGTACACCGGCGTCGCCGCCGGTTGAGCTGGACGGCGAAGCAGCCAACAATCGGGCGGATCGAGCCAAAACCGCATCTGGCGAGCCTGGACTTCATCAGCAGCCTCCCCGACGACATGCTGCTCGTCATCATCGGCCTCCTGCTCACCAAATCTGTTGTGTGGACCGCCCTGCTCTCCCGGCGGTGGCGCCCCCTCTGGCGCCGCGTCCCCCTCCACCTCACCGTCGATAGCTGCCTCTGCGACGGGGATTGCAAACGCATGGCCGCAGTGTCAAAGATCCTTTCATCGCACTCTGGGTCAGCCAGACGCCTTGACATCCGCATGTTCAGTACCAACTGCAAGGTCTAACCCAAGTTCGACGAGTGGTTCTTATCCTCCGCCTTAGATCAGCTCGAGGAGCTCAGCTTTGAAGCTGGACGATGTCGCTCTCAGCCGCCATCCGCGCTCCGCCTCGCGCCAACGCTGCGCCGCGCCAGCTTCAGCTCCTGCTATCTTCCCCAGATTAATGCCACGCCCGCCCTTCTTCTCCCTCAACTCAAGCACCTCGACCTCTTCGATGTTGTCATCTCGAAGAAGGCTATGGAGCACCTGCTCCGCGGCTGTACTGCGCTCGAGTACCTTCGTCTTGAGCAGATCCACGGGTTCATTAGCCTCCACATCGCCTCGACGAATCTCCGATGGATTTATGTGTCTTGCTGGCCCCGCAACAAGACATCAATTGGGAAGAGATCACTCCAGCTGTTCCATGTTATGGTCATTGAGAATGCGCGTTTCCTCGAGAGATTGCTTGTATCGGATCTAGAAGGTCCAACAAAAATCAGGGTCATTGACGCGCCGAAATTGACAGCGTTGGTGCACTCGTCTGCCAAATTCTCCAACTCTTTATTGGATCCGTAATCGTTCAGGTACAGCACTCATCTTCTTCTCCATCTTCTTGAAATTCACATTTTTCAATTTCTTCTTGATGTATTTACAACCGTCTTCCACAAAATGATTCCCACAAGCTTGACCCAGTCTATGCGCACAGTGAAGATCTTGGCAATAAAATCTATCGACCCCAATCTGGATCAAGTTGTTGGATTCCTTACATGATTTCCGTGCACGGAGAAGCTATTCATCGAGGTGAAACTTCTTTCCTATTAGTAAACGGTAATCACAACATAGCTCAATTTTTTCGTAATTTTCCCAAATTACGATGACAAGTGTAGTGTTCAAAATTGCATCTACGCACTGCACCGAAAGAGATGTTTTTTAGTATTTTTTCTCACATGATCACCTGCATCGTTTTTTTGTTGTACTACTATAGTAGCCTAGGCTAGTCATAATGGAAAGTAACTTAGACTACTCCAGTAACTCTATGGTTACGCTAAGAGCAAGTACTACCTCCATCCTGGTTTACTCTTCCTATTTTGTAGTATCAAAATTTGACCATAGATTTGACTGACATGCATTGTCACTAAGAACTATATCGTTGGATTCATATTTGAACATAATTTCAAATGGTGTAATTTTTAGTGACATGCATTGGCATTTTCTTACGTAAATCTATGGTCAAAATCTATCCCTAATAATAAAGCACGGATTGACTTCGTGGGTTCACCGTCACAATACGCTTCCTCCCGTGAATTTACGTTTTCAATTTTTTTCATCTATATTTTTTTTCTACATCCGAGGCGGTACTATTGCTTCTTACCATCAAAAACTTAGTGCGGTACTGTCCAAACGAAACCTGATACGCCACAACCAGCTAGCATGGGCTCAGCCCATCAAACAAACCAACCAAACGCAGTCTTGATGGGCCTCTACAGGAGGAAAAAATTAATGGTCTGGTGAGGATCGAACCCAGGACATTTCTTTCCATCTCTTGGCCTACAACCAATCACGCCATGTATTGCCTGTCCTAGGCCGTCCAGTTGTACGAGAATACGGCAGCCAATGGAAAAAAGAGACGGCCGATAAAAGAAGGACCCGGGGGACATGCATGGCTCTCCCTGCGAGAAGAGCAACTTTATAATTATATAGAGCCAAGAGCCATGCATGCCCACAATCACGTCCCAGCCACCATGGAGTTTGACCAGGGAGTCACAATGTCCATGTCCGCCGTATAGAAGAGCTACGCAGCTGTAGTTAAACAGGATCAGCCACGAGATTTACCTATGAAAGAGCAGCCGCATCAACAAACAACCAAAGAGAGCCATATTATAAGAAAAAATCCGCTGCACAACACCGGCCGCTTGTAGGAGATACGGGACTCCTTAAAAGAGCAGCCCAGTCCCTGTGTGGGCGGGCACACGACGAGAAGACCTCATCCGGGCCGCTTGCTCAACATTTTTCTTGGTCACTGTCTCCCTCCAATCAGCAATCAGTACGTGTCTTAAGTTGCTTTTTTTGTGGGAAATGTGTCTTAAGTTACTATTTTTATTTCCCCAAATGACAGTGCCCTCAATAAGCTAAGCATATTGCCTCGGTGTCAAGGAATTTCCTATTACGTGTGTGTATGCAACGTGCTCCCATTAATTGGATCCATTATGCATTTTTTCCGTAATGTACCTCTCCATACCGCCAATGCTACACTTACGTAAAAATTGTTACATACCTTAAGTAATAGCCAACGTGGACAAGTGAGATTGGATTAAAGAGGATTGAGGAGCTCACCCCCTGAAAATCAGGGGGGAAGAGAATTATGGTTAGGAAGGTTACGTTACTTTACATAGCTTCCTTCGAAGATGGAGGATTATCGCCTCCATACACAACAATAGGGCCGGGCCCTGGTGTATGGCCGAAGGGGCGACCGCCCAGGGCCCGGGCGGAGGAGGGGCCCATGATCTGGTATGCTTGTATAAATAGGAAAGAAAAAAATGGAGGAATCGAGATGGGCTAGGCCCAAAGAGTTGATTGCTAGGGATAGGAAAACATGATTAGGTTTGGCACAGAAAAAATAAAGGAAAGAAAAACTTGATTTGTTGGGAATAATTTAGGGTTTGTGGTCTACCCCCTATTCCTCTGCGCTTATCCGTAGTGCTGCTCACACTTCGCATATTTGAGGCTAGGGCCCCAAAAATCCCAGGACCGGCCCTGCACAAAAAATAATAGCTTTAAAAGTTCAAATTAAGTCCAAAAGTACTGAATTTTTTTACGCTCGTCTTGCATGAGGAGAGTAGGTCGCCGAGTATGCAATATCAAATGGAAGGTATTAAGGAACAAATTAATTTGGTTGAGTTACGAGCTTGATCCAGTGAATTTAAACAAGCGATGCGGATGTAGATTAAGTTTGAACTATACGATGTAAGGGTGAGAGCAGACTAAGTCTAATCTATATCTAGACTATATAAATGCATCAACCTTTTATTCATGAATCTCATGGTTTGTAGTTGGTAATAACGTTATTCCTTTCTTAAGTAAATGGTGTAGGTCTTGCCATTTTAAAATGGAATTTTACTCCGCTTAACTACATCTTTTCTATTTACATCATGATTCCAACCATTTCGAAATGGTGCATCAACAATATAAACTCAAATTTCTTTGCCGATAAGTTACTTTGTGGCACAAACCAAATAAACTATAATTATCGAATACGCAACATTTTTCTTGGCAAAATTGAGTTGGACCGATGAGTACTTAATTTAACAATAAAAAAAGACAAGTTAGTCATGAAGATTCAATGTTCACGTCCATCGTCAACATCGTGGAGGTTGTGTCTACGCCGGCGGCAACCATGGGTGATTAGGACTTCGACGGCTATGAGATCGATCACTTGAATGATGGAAGACACTACGGTCGATCAGAGCATATGCCAGGAAGCACAAGAACAGGATGTTCGTTCACAACACTGACCTACACATCCGTCAATGATAAGGCCCTCAAGCTGACCTCGCCCACCCCATCATGTGTCGCATGCTATTCTTTGTGTCGCCAATGGGTCCATATGATTCATCATCAATGGCTACCTTCTCTTTGCCCACACCTCCATCCACATCTCCATTGATTCACTTCGACCTTATTTGCACTTCTGTTGGCTCGTCGTTAACGATATCTATTCAGGTAAAGTTTGCTTTCTAGGCTGAGTTCCATAAGATCTCCACGGTTTGGATCGTTAGTGGTGTGTACGGATTTATTTCTCCCTTTGCAACACATAGTTTATTTTACTATACCTACTAATATAGGGAGAAGTACTTCTGCCCATCCGTCGTAATTTTGTGAAAATCCCCTGCCATTCTTTGAAATTAACCCGTGGTCCTATTTTAATCTATATCTACTCATAAAGGGAGATGTGCATCTGCTCGTCAACGATTTGCCATTCTTTTTGGAAAACCCTATAATCTTTTGGTTAATCAACCCGCGGTCCATCCACTATTTTTGGGTAGATTCAAATGATTTTAAAAAATATCCATATCTTTTAAACCTAACTCTAATTTTGCACGTTATATATGAAAATTGACTAGAAAAATATGTAGAATCTGAATATGATGTCGTTTTACCTGTTAAACATTTATTTAATGATATTTAGGTTGCAATTTTAATCATTAGTGCATGATCCAGCTTTCCTTCATACTGGCTATATCCGGATTGGAAATCAAAACCTCAGCAAAATAGGTTTGGAGGTGAAAGAAATCATCTATTACCATGCATGCACGCCTTCGCAAACCCTCCAAGAAAAAAATAGATTCCTCATCTTATGCCGAGAGACAGACACCTTAGAATTTACCATATTCAAACGTGTTATGATTGTGTGAGCACAGCGATCACCGTTGACAAGGGTAGAAAGAAGGATAAGTGGCAACATAGATGGGATGCACCGTGGATCTTTTGGAGTCTTCAGTCTTGGTTATTGTGTTAGGGATGTGTTATTTTTTCTTCCGTTGCAACGCACGGGCTCTTTTTGCTAGTAATATATAATAATAATATAAAATACGGATTGACTCCGTGGGTTCATCGTCACAATACGCTTTTTCCCGTGAATTTACGCTTTCAATTTTTTTTCCAACATGTCTATATTTATTTTCTATATCCAAGATGGTACTAATCTATATGGGCCTGCATGCACACGTCTTAGCTTTTTTTTAAACTGTATCTTTCTCAACTTGCATGTGTTGTGCTATCGTTGGAAAACAATCAACCTGTGTACGTGTAAGTTCCGTGTCCGTGTGCCATTTTTTTTTTGAACATCATTCTCAGCTTGCATGTCCGTGTTATGGTAGGAAATCAATCAACCTGCTTACATATATCCGTGTCCAAGTGCTGCTTTGTTTTTTACCGGATTTCTTTAGCACGTGATACATGTAGTGTTTTTTAATTGCCAAATACATATAACCTGGCCGAAGGAGTGTTTCGTTATATGGCGTGACTTTACCTTTTTGTTATTTGTATAGATACGCAACAAACATACTAATCGATCTCTGCCGTTTAAATATCATTAGCTATAGAATGATTAATCTCCACCGTTTGTTTTCTATTGTTTTAAGAACCCAGACAAACTCGACAACATCATAGATGTCGCTGTGCCTTCAATCCTCTCCAATGGGCAATGCACCAAAATTATGGAAGCATCACAGTCTATTTAAAACACCACCGGAACACCTCATTGGCTCATCCTAGGATGCATCAACCATCATCATTGTTAGACTGCAGTCATGACCACCACAGAGGCACATTGGCATCCTATCAATTTATATAGGTAGGGAAATTACGAAGGGTATGAAGACATAGGGACTTTGACCGACACAAGGAAAGAATCAAATCAAGAAAAGAATAACAGATGAATCTCTAAGGAGGCTTATAGGAATCCTACAAGGACGGAGGACGTAACGATGGACGCGGCGTTGAAACAATCAAACCGAGAAAAGAACAACTGATGAATTGACCCGAGGAGATGGCGCGAGGCAAGGTAGCGCTCGGCTTCTGGCCGAAACGATGCGACGGCGGGGGCTCCGCGGGCATGGGGAGCTCCGGCGGCGTGGTTCCTTGGAGGGGTTCATCAAATATGGTTGGTAGGGAGCCGGGTCGGGGTAAAGGCGGCAGTGACAATGGCGGTTGGTGGCGGAGCAGATCAGGCTGCGCCCATGGCCGGTGGCGTGCTCCTCGGGCCAGTGGCGCTGTCTCCTCTGGAAAAGAAAGAAGAGAGAAAGGAAAGTAGGAGACGGGAGGGCAGATACAGGTTCAACGGTGGACGCGGTGACGACGGAGGCTACTTACATGGCGGACTCAATTTTTTGCATGATGATCCAGCCGGACAAGCCAAGAGTTTAAGTGTGCATGTAAGAAAAATAAATCTTCCACGTCTATGCATATATATAGGTAAATCACCAAACATATGTACTAATACTTCGTCTATGTATGTCGTAAAGCTCGTAAATAAACGAAGTCACAACTTACGTTGTTTGATGAATATCAAATATCATATATGGAAAATCAATACCAAATATGACGCAATCGTTTGAAAGCTAAAATATCTATGCGGTTGTTGTGGCACGTCCAAGTATAATGATATTTAGATGAATAGAATAATTAGGTCCACTATAGGAACAATTTAAATAGGTGAACATGCAAACAAATATGACAACTCTATCTTGTAAATTCTAAAAAAGATCGAAAAAATTAGTATTCATGAGAAATCAAAATTTTCAATAATATTTTATGAAACTAGCAGCTAATTTATAACAAAACTTTATTTAATTTATAGAATTCAGAATAACAAGTTAGAGGAAAATAGCATCGATTTTCATACAAATTTAGTATGCAGCTAAAAATGTACATACATATGGGTAATAGAATTATATACACTTTTTAACCAAATGTTAGAAATTACTCCCGCCGTCCGGGTTTATTGGGCGCTCTCTTATTTTGGTTCACAGTTTGACCCTAAATTTAACTCACAACTCATAAACTATATATCACAAAAATTATACGATGAGAAAACTATTTCAAATACAAATGCAATAATATAACTTTTTTAACAAATTCTTTATATTTTGTTAATTTTATAGAGGGTCAAAATTTAACCCAAAATACGGTGGGGCCCAATAAACCCGGACGGAGGTAGTAGCACAACAATGAAACCGATTATGTATATTTTCTCTCTTTTCTTTATTTCCATTTATGAACAAAAATCGTAGATAAGGATCTGGCATGGGAAAGAATAAGGAAAGGTGTGTGATGTTCTTTTCCTCCCATTGCAACGCACGGGCCATGTGCTAGTAGAACTAAAGGGTGCGCTTTGTTTACAAAGTATTTTTTTCCAGTTTTTCGGAAACACCGTGGTTTCTGAAAAAACTTTGACATTACATACTTTGAGGTGTTTGGGTGAAACAAAAACAAAAGTTTCATAAACTGCAGTATGCCAGAAACTATGGTTTTTTGCAATATATATCTAAAAAAATGGTCCGGACCTCTTTTTTCTAAACAGAAGTGAGAGAAGTCATCCGAGAGAGAGTTGAGATAAGATCAGATGCATGCCATCGCTACTATTTTGCCTCTTTCTGTTATCTGTTAGCGAATTTTATTTTATCTCGCAGTTAATAGGGGACTCGGTTAAGATAAATCAATATGCTACACAGATGCGGACGTGCTGACCTTCTGCATGGTGGCTCCACGCAGCCAGCGGCTGTTTGCGGACGCTAATTACTAATTAGTCCGGTCACGTAGCTCCTTTAGAGTAGCTGAGTTAGTTTCATTTGTCATCCTGCCTTACAATCGTCAAAACTGTAGTACTCCCTCCGATCCTTTTTAGTCTGCATATAAGTTTTGTCCGAAGTCAAAGTATCTCTACTTTGACTTAACTTAAATAAAAATATATCAATATTCACAATGCCAAATTAATATTGTTAGATTCATTATGAAATATAATTTCATAGTGTATATATTTGATATTGTAGATGTTGGTAGTTTTTAATATACATTTGGTCAAACTTTGCAAAATTTGACTTGGCACAAATCTAATACGCGGAGTAAAAAGGACCGGGGGAAATACTATAAAAACACCAGCCAAACACGCGGTAGTTTTTGTAAAACTGAGAAAAACAATGGTTTAAAGAAACTGAAGTATTTCTTGCCCTCACATCGGAATATTGTGGTTTCAATTACCACAGTTTTCTAAAAACTTTCTTGCGTCCCTATAAAATAATTGAGTTAATCAACAAGTTGAGCAAGAGAAAGTAAAACATACGATTTCGTCCATGTCCGCGTGCAATAGTCACCTTGCCTCGAGCTGACTAACCAAGTAGCAATATTTGATGACATTGATCTGGATAGCGTGTCAGTGATATGACAACGACCTCATGTTGCGTGGTTGAATGATGTACATGTCGTAGGGCGCAATGTACGAAACTTTTCATGCACTTGCTCTGAGAAGGGCTCCCCTCTGCTCCTTCCTATGAAATCCTCAGATACGGCCAGTGACGCATCACACAACAACCCATCCTCCATGGTCGAGTAGCTCACCATCCTTTGTACTCTAAAAAATGACATATAATTTGAAAATAAGCTCAATCGCATTTGACTGAACACCTGCTGGGCGTGGTGCCCGCCATGGAGGTCGACCACAGGGGGTGGATTGTACCTGGGTACAAACGGCTCCAGGGTGGAAAGCTCCATCGAAACGGCGAGCGGGCGCATTGGTGCTGGTTGCGGACGTCCTCTGTGGCAGCCGGAGATGACCAATAGCGACGGCGGAGGTGGAGGGTGCAGATGCAAATCAAGGGGGGG
>NC_053026.1:312104195-312185306 GCF_003073215.2 Triticum urartu | reverse complement strand
GAGAAGTTTCATACTTGATAATTGTTTTGAGATATAAAGGTGGTGATATTAGAGTGTGCTAGTTGAGTAGTTGTGAATTTGAGAAATACTTGTGTTGAATATTGCAAGTCCCGTAGCATGCACGTATGGTAACCGTTGTGTAACAAATTTGAAACATGAGGTGTTCTTTGATTCTATTCCTTATGAGTGGCGGTCGGGGACGAGCGATGGCCTTTTCCTACCAATATATCCCCCTAGGAGCATGCGCGTAACGCTTGGTTTTTGATGACTTGTAGATTTTTGCAATAAGTATATTGAGTTCTTTATGACTAATGTTGAGTCCATGGATTATACGCACTCTCACCCTTCCATCATTGCTAGCCTCTTCGGTACCGTGCATTGCCCTTTCTCACCTTGAGAGTTGGTGAAAACTTCGCTAGTGCATCCAAACACCGTGATATGATACGCTCTATCACACATAAACATCCTTATATCTTCCTCAAAACAGCCACCATACCTACCTATTATGGCATTTCCATAGCCATTCTGAGATATATTGCCATGCAACTTTCCACCATTTCATTTATGACACACTTCATCATTGTCATATTGCCTTGCATGATCATGTAGTTGAAATCGTATTTGTGGCAAAGACACCATGCATAATTTATCATAAATGTCACTCTTGATTCATTTCCCTTCCCGGTACACCACCGGAGGCATTCATATAGAGTCATATTTTGTTCTAGTGTCGAGTTGTAATCATTGAGTTGTAAATAAATAGAAGTGTGATGATCATCGTTAATAGAGCATTGTCCCAAATAAAAAAAGGCCAAATAAAAAAGGCCCAAAAAAGGAAAGAAATAAAAAGGGGCAATGCTACTATCCTTTTTTTCCACACTTGTGTTTCAAAGTCGCACCATGATCTTTATGATAGAGAGTCTCTTGGTTTGTCACTTTCATATACTAGTGGGAATTTTTCATTATAGAACTTGGCTTGTATATTCCAACAATGGGCTTCCTCAAATGCCCTAGGTCTTCGTGAGCAAGCAAGTTGGATGCACACCCACTTAGTTTCTTTTGTTGAGCTTTCATACATTTATAGCTCTAGTGCATCCGTTGCATGGCAATCCCTACTCCTTGCATTGACATCAATTGATGGGCATATCCCTAGCCCATTGATTAGCCGCGTCGATGTGAGACTTTCTCCTTTTTTGTCTTCTCCACATAACCCCCTATCATTATTCTATTCCACCCATAGTGTTATATCCATGGCTCACGCTCATGTATTGCATGAAAGTTGAAAAACGTTTGAGATTACTAAAGTATGAAACAATTGCATGGCTTGTCATCAGGGTTGTGCAAGATGAGAGCATTCTTGTGTGACAAAAATGGAGCATGACCAAACTATATGATTTTGTAGGGATGAACTTTTTTTGCCATGTTATTTTGAGAAGACATGATTGCTTAGTTAGTATGCTTGAAGTATTATTATTTTTATTTCAATATTAAACTTTTGTCTTGAATATTTCGGATCTGAATATTCATGCCACAATAAAGAAAATTACATTGAGAAATATGCTAGGTAGCATTCCACATCAAAATTTTAGTTTTTATCATTTACCTACTCGCGGACGAGCAGGAATTAAGCTTGGGGATGCTTGATACGTCTCCAACGTATCTATAATTTTTGATTGTTCCATGCTATTATATTATCTGTTTTGGATGTTAATGGGCTTATTTATACACGTTTATATTATTTTTGGGACTAACCTACTAACCCAAGGCCCAGTGCAAATTGTTGTTTTTTTTGCCTATTTCAGTGTTTCGCAGAAAAGGAATATCAAATGGAATCCAAATGGAATGAAACCTTCGGGAGAGTTATTTCTGGAACAAAAGTGATCCAGGGTACTTGAAGTGGACGTCAAGAAATCAACAAGGAGGCCACGAGGCAGGGGGCGCGCCTACCCCTTGTGCGCGTCCTCCACCCTCGTGGGCCCCTCGTGGCTCCATCACCTACTTCTTCCTCCTATATATATCCATATACCACGAAAACATCCAGGAGCACCATGAAACCCTATTTCCACTGCCGCAACCTTCTGTACCCAAGAGATCCCATCTTGGGGACTTTTCCGGAGCTCCGCCGGAGAGGGAATCGATCACAGAGGGCTTCTACATCAACACCATAGCCTCTCTGATGATGTGTGAGTAGTTTACCTCAGACCTTCGGGTCCATAGTTATTAGCTAGATGGCTTCTTCTCTCTCTTTGGATCTCAATACAATGTTCTCCTTGATCTTCTTGGAGATCTATTTGATGTAACTCTTTTTGTGGTGTGTTTGTCGAGATCCGATGAATTGTGGGTTTATGATCAAGTTTATCTATGAACAATATTTGATTCTTCTCTGAAATCTTTTATGTATGATTGGTTATCTTTGCAAGTCTCTTCGAATTATCAGTTTGGTTTGGCCTACTAGATTGATCTTTCTTGCAGTGGGGGAAGTGCTTAGCTTTGGGTTCAATCTTGTGGTGTCCTTTCCCAGTGACAGTAGTGGCAGCAAGGCACGTATTGTATTGTTGCCATCGAGGATAAAAAGATGGGTTTTATATCATATTGCTTGAGTTTATCCCTCTACATCATGTCATCTTGCCTAATGTGTTACGCTGTTCTTATGAACTTAATACTCTAGATGCATGCTGGATAGCGGTCGATGTGTGGAGTAATAGTAGTAGATGCAGAATCGTTTCGGTCTACTTGTCGCGGACGTGATGCCTATATACATGATCATGCCTAGATATTCTCATAATTATGAACTTTTCTATCAATTGCTTGACAGTAATTTCTTCACCCACAGTAATACTTATGCTATCTTGAGAGAAGCCACTAGTGAAACCTATGGCCCCCGGGTCTATTCTCCATTATATTAATCTCCCGTCAACAAGCTATTTCTAGCACCGTTTATTTTGCAATCTTTATATTCCAATTTATATCATAAAAATACCAAAAATATTTATCTTATTATTATTATTATCTCTATCAGATCTCACTCTCGTAAGTGACCGTGAAGGGATTGACAACCCCTTTGTCGCGTTGGTTGCGAGGTTCTTATTTGTTTGTGTAGGTACGAGGGACTTGTGTGTAGTCTCCTACTGGATTGATACCTTGGTTCTCAAAAACTGAGGGAAATACTTACGCTACTTTGCTGCATCACCCTTTCCTCTTCAAGGGAAAACCAACGCAGTGCTCAAGAGGTAGGCAAGAAGGATTTTTGGCGCCGTTGCAGGGGAGTCTACGCACAAGTCAAGAAATACCAAGTACCCATCACAAACTCTTATCCCTCGCATTACATTATTTTCCATTTGCCTCTCGTTTTCCTCTCCCCCACTTCACCCTCGCCGCTTTATTCGCCCTCTTTTCCTCGTTTGCCTCTTTTTCCTTCCTACCTTCTGCGTGCTCATTCTTTTTGCAATTTGTTGCCATCATGTCTGAAACTAGGGAGGTTATCATTGATAAGGATAATAATATGGAAAACTTTGATGCTATTGATGATCCTCTTGAAAATCCCACTATTTTACACACTAAAAAGTTTTGGATTGGCAGCGGTAATATTATTGGGAAGGGAGTTATTCAAGATTTCTTTACTTGTGCCGGTGCTCTGCCCACCATGAGCGGATCTATCCTTCCTAAAACTAGTAGTCTCGCGGATGCTATATCTTTGCTCATAGTTGAACTTGAAAGACAATTTTTACATATGCATCCTTCCATACAAAGGATTTTCCTAGAATTTTCTAATATTGAGCATTCTTGTGTTAAGCGAGCATCAACCATCCTTTTAGCTCATGAGTTCAGATTTATAATAAAAGAAGCCAATGAATTTTTTGCGCATTATAGGGTGGATTTTGGCCGTCCTCCCATAGAATCAATCATTTTTTATCAAGAAGACATTATGCGTTTACGATCTTTAGATCATGTTGCTTTTAATGAAAACCTTAGAAAAAAGGTTCCTACCGATATTCTTGTTAATAGGATCTTTGAACTTAATGATAATTTTTCTATCCAGAACAATTGGCTAGGTTTTTCCCTTGAATAAAGGCTCATGACTTTTTGCCAAAAGAATGCCTATAATGATGAATTGGTTGTGCAATATGAGGGGCCAAAGGAGGAACCAACACCTCCCGAGCTTGATCTTGGGGACTTTTGTCCCATTAAATTTAGCCCTTTTGATTACTTTTGCTTGCCACAAAGAAAGCTCGCTGTTGAACGTAGGGATTATGAGATGAGCTTTCGCGATTTACCTTATCACTATCATGGCAATACCTAGATCTATCCTTGCTTCTCTGCCTAGCTAGGGGCGTTAAATGATAGCGCTTGTTGGGAGGCAACCCAATTTTATTTTTGTTTCTTGATTTTTGATTCTGTTTAGTAATAAATAATTCATCTAGCCTCTGTTTAGATGTGGTTTTACGCTTTTAATTAGTGTTTGTGCCAAGTAGAACCTTTGGGAAGACTTGGGGAATGTCTTTGCGATCTTGCTGTAAAAACAGAAACTTTAGTGCTCACGGGATTTGCTGCCATTTTTTACTGGAGAGTGATATTTAGTTAATTATTTTTGCAGATTATTAATAGATAAATTCCTCACGTCCAGAAATTTATTTTAGAATTTTTGGGGTTCCAGAAGTATTCGAAACCTACAGATTACTATAGACTGATCTGTTTTTGACAGATTCTGTTTTTCGTGTGTTGTTTGCTTATTTTGATGAATCTATGGCTAGTAATAGAGTTTATGAACCATGGAAAAGTTGGAATACAGTACGTTTAACACCAATATAAATAAATAATGATTTCATTACAGTACCTTGAAGTGGTGGTTTGTTTTCTTTTACTAACGGAGCTCGCGAGATTTTCTTTTAAGTTTTGTGTTGTGAAGTTTTCAAGTTTTGGGTAAAGATTTGATGGATGAAGGAACAAGGAGTGGCAAGAGCCTAAGCTTGGGGATTCCCAAGTCACCCCAAGATAAAATCCAAGGACAACCAAAAGCCTAATTTTTGGGTAAATATTTTCAAGTTTTCATACATGTCACTCTTGATACATCGCAATCCCGGTACACCGCCAGAGGCATTCACATAGAGTCATATTTTGTTCTAAGTATCGAGTTGTAATTCTTGAGTTGTAAGTAAATAAAAGTGTGATGATCATTATTAGAGCTTTGTCCCATGTGAGGAAAGGATGATGGAGACTATGATTCCCCCACAAGTCGGGATGAGACTCTGGACGAAAAAAAGAGGCCATAAAAAAAGATAAAAGAAGGCCCAAACAAAAAAAGAGAGAAAAAGAGAGAAGGGACAATGTTACTATACTTTTTCCACACTTGTGCTTCAAAGTAGCACCATGATCTTCATGATAGAGAGTCTCTTATTTTGTCACTTTCATATACTAGTGGGAATTTTTCATTATAGAACTTGGCTTGTATATTCCAATGATGGGCTTCCTCAAATGCCCTAGGTCTTCGTGAGTGTAACATCCCAAAATTCTAAATTTTGGAATGTTATATTAAAGAAATATTTTTGTTTGTTTGTTTGATTGAATGCTTGATTGATTGAGTGGAAGTGAGTGAAATTTGAAACTTTTGAGAGTTTAATGAGAGGGAATGAAATGACTTTCCCAAAACTTTCACCTTGCATTTTGATCCCTAGGAATTCAAATTCATTTCATCACAAAACCCTAGAGTGAAGATGATATGACTTCTTCCATTCAAAGAAATGAAAAGGGGTTTGAAAAGATTTGAATTCCATCTGAAAATATTTCAAATTCAAAACTTTATGCAGCTCAATGATTTTCACAAGAGAAGATAAAATGACTTCTTCAATTATATGAAATATGAGTTGGAAGTTACAAAGAATCAAATTGAAAGTCATTTGGAATTATTTTGAAACCCCCTTCCAATTTGTAATTATTTTCTCCAAAAATAAAATATATTGAAATAAGGGTAAAATGATTCCCTTCCATGAAAAATTAGGAGAAAATAAATTTGAAATATTTTGGTATTTTAAAAAATGATTTTTGTTGGGTTTTAATGCAACAGTAGCATTGTTTGCTTTATTTTTTATTTTTGAGGACTTTATTTGAACTTAAAAATAGTTCTTGTTGTAGGAATTGTTTTTATGAAATTTTAGATATATTATATTCCTATATAATATTTGTATTTTGTTTGGTTATGTTTTTTTCCTACCATGTGTTATTAAAAAATGGCCGTAGCCAACGGACCGAGGCCCACCTCCCTTTCTCTCTCATCCTCAGCCCGCTCAAGCGCTCGAGTCGCTACGCGTTGATCGCCCGACCCTTCCCCCTCTCTCCCGCTGTCACTGATGCCAGGCCCCACTCCTCATCTTCTTGCTCCGGATGCCAGGCCAAACCCAGTGGCCGTTCATCGCGCCGCCGTATCCCGGATCTCTCGGGATCACGGAGCTCCTTCACCCAACCCCTCCTCCAAGGCTTCCCCCTATAAAAACTCTTGCCCCTCGCCCGATCCCCCCCTAAATCCCCCTAGCCCTCTCTCTCATCTTGCCAGAATCGCTCGCCGGAGTTGCCCGAGCTCCTGCCGCCATTGCAGCCCCCTGCTTCCTACAGCCATCCCCAAGCCTCTCCACCACCACCATTGCAACCGCCGTAGTCGTGCGCACCTTCCCGTGCACTCGCCGAAGCTCTAGGACCACCGGAGCACCGCCACCGCCGACGCCCGAACGGCAACGCCATCTCCACCTCGCCGCCGACGTCCTCCATCCACCTATGCCACCACTTCGAGCACCGATGGACTCATCGTCGAACTCCGCGTCCACCCATGCCCTCGCCGGAGATCTCTGACGACCGGAGCGTCGCCGCCAATGACGTCCAAGCCGCATCGCCGGCGACCACCACTGTTGTAAGCTCCGTCGACCTCCCTTCGTTAGATCTTCAATGCACGGTCTAGATTAGAACGGATCGAATAGTTATTTTATTAGATCGGTTTTAGTGCCGGTTTATTTACGGTTTAGATCTAATCGGTTTAGCCGATCGGTCTTTCTCTTTTGGCCCATACGCGTTTTGGTTATTTTCTGCCCGAGCGCTGTTTAGTTTCAGCCCGCACACCCCGTAGCGCCCGTTAGTTTTTTTGTTTGTTATTTTCGTATCTGTTTTAAAAACAGAATAGTTTTGATTTTATATTGCTTATAACTTTTATGTTTTAGATCCAAATTGATTGATTTTTTGCATTAGATTCAAAATTTGTTGAAGTTTCTGTTTGTACCATTGGATTTCAAATTTGAGTAGTTTAAAATTGAATTTGATGGAATTTATCCAAATCACTATTTTGGCCGTATCTTGAGTTTTATGAAATATTTTTGATTGATTCTTTTTACTACTGTTTTGTTACTGTTTTGTCTATCCAGTAGCTTATAGTTATTCATTTTTTAGTTTAATTTAATTAGGTTTATTGTGAAAATAGTATTATTTTGCTTATGTAGTTGTTTTAGTCATATAATTAGTGTTTTTAATTATTTCTAGTTAATTCTTTTTGTAAATTTTTACATGTTGTCATATGTTTAAGTTAGACTGCAGTAGATAAATTTTTGTAGTTATTTACTAGTGTTTAGCTACTATTTTGGTATTTGTTTGTTTAGTTATAGTGATAGTTGATAAAAGTAGTTCCATTAGTTTCAAAAGTAACTCTTTTTGCCACTTCATTATATGTTGTCATTGATTCTGTTATTTAGGAGTAAATTAGTTTGATAATTATTTTAGTATTGTTTACTTTTGTCTTTTGCTAGTTGTTATAGTTGTTCTAGTGTTAACTAGTCAGTTACAATAGTTTTCATACTAGTTCCTTTTGCTAGTAAATGCTTTAGTAAATTATTTTGTTGTTGTTTTATTAGAATTATATTTTCCATGCTGTATAAAAGTTATTAGAGTAATTTAGTTTTAATAAGAAAGTTTTGACTGTTATTGTGTGAGTTGGTTTCTTCCTTGTTTTCGTGAAGTTTTTCTTTGGAATTCTATTTTGTTTTCTTTGACTTCGTTATTGTTTTATTTATGGATTTTTTATTGTTATTTTGATTGCTAGTATTGTTTGCTAAGATTATTGCTTATGTGAGTATAATGTTTGACTATATAGATTTTCTCGGAGTGACGAATAGTTTATCAAAGATTCCGAGAGTGTTATTATCTTCATCAAGTAATACCAGGAAAATTCACTTTGACCATGTTTTTCCTACCTATGCTTTATTTGCATGTAGTAACACCCTTTCAATAATGCCTCCAGTAGTGTTATTGAATCTTGTAGTTGAGTAGAATGCATGAGGTAGAAACCCATCCCCCTGTTACCAAACCCGGGACGTTACATAGTTTTAATGCTATGCTATAGTAGACGGGGTTTGGTATGAGTGCATGAGAGTGGTCTGAAAGAGGACTCTACGTCAATGGCGACAACTTCATGATGGCACCGGCAAGGACTGCATCTTCAGGACTCCTCAAGATTTAGAGACTCGAGACAAGAATTCAATACACACTACTGGGTGAAGGACGGTTGACGGGCACCCTGGAGAAACCAGTGGTTGGCCGGGATGCATGGAGAAGCGCCATGACATCTTGCGGAAAACTTCACCCAGACTCAAAGAGATAGAAGAATAATTCATGCCCGCAAGCTTACCTGTGCAACCGCAAGTCACTATGGGTCTGGCTTGGTTGACCTTAGTTGTGACTCTGGCTGGGACGGTGCTAGCAGATGTAGAACTACGGTAGGATTGGATGAGCACCGGACAGTGGTCAGAGGAACTCTTCGGAAGACCATGTTTCGGTCATCTTGTTCTCAAACACCCTGAAGTGCGAGAATGTAAAGAGAGGGATCGAATCTTGCGGGTAAAATGTACAAACCTCTGCAGAGGGTTAAAAACCTAATCGATTAGTCGTGTCCCCGGTTACGGAAAATTTGAGCCTCTGGACTTGGATCTATCTCGGAACTCTCAACACTGGACTGATAATTTAATTATGGGCAACTTATGATGATTTGGGTATGAGACCTCGATTGGCGGAAATCATGTCATGACAGAAAACTCCGTAGTATAGACTCCTGATATTCCTTTGTTGTAAGGAAAATAAAACCAGCTTTTACGCAAAAACATCAGACACAGAGCCACAAAGCCATATTGCATATAGAATAGTTTTATCATCTGCTTTCCTCATATTGTGATCTTGCCGGTACATTCAATGTACTGACCTACACGGCTGCAACGTCTCATGTTGCAGATATGTTCCTTCCGACGAGTAAGAGTACGGTACAGGGTTACGGTCTACACTCAACCTGCCGATGGCGTTGATGGGACTCCACACCCGATTATTTGTTTCCGCTGAGACTTATGAGGTATATATCAGTTTTACGTTATTTATACATGTGATTTCACTTTGATATATACATTGATGTACTGTGTGTGCCAGCATACCGATCCAGGGATGGCACAGATACACAGAGGCTTGACCGTCTGAGGTCGGGTCACTACAGACATGGTATTAGAGCACATGTTGACTGTAGGACGTGACCCTAGAAATCAGAAAGCCCCTAGGATAGGAAATCTCTAAAACTTTATTTTCAAAAGAATCCATTACTTCTCATCTTTTCTGATTTTATCAAATATCCTCTCTTACCTCAAATAGTTAGAATATACCCCTTTCCCTTTTGACCACACGGAGGATCAACTAAAGCCGCTCCATGAAGGACAAGATATTGGACAATCGATGACCATTTCAGAGTAAAGAGGATTTCACCATGCATTAGAAGAGTTGAAGCTACACCAGTTGAAGACTCCGACGACTTGAAGAATCAAAAGAATTATTCGACCGTTAGAGGACCAAACCCCTGTTATACACTTATGTTAGATGCGACGATTTGTGAGCTGTCATTTGTTTGATGTTTTTCTGACAGCCACAAAATAAAACTCATTTCTTCAAAACTATTGTTTGTATTGTGTGTATTCCTCCCCACCTCTCTCTTATCTCACCCTAAAACCCTTGGACCCAGTAGATGATGAATGAAGTTGGACTGGTATTCTATGGACCGAAAACCCAGCCGGAGGCAAAGCTATGGATTCAGAACATGGAGAATCACTTAGAGAGCAATTTGGTTTCAAGGAAGAATGAAGTATCGTACGCTCTTTAGTACTTTGAAGGAAATGTTGCAACATGGTGGCAGATGCATCAAGCTATATAGGGATGGAATGGAGCAAGGACTTGGGAAGAATTCAAGAAGACTCTGACAAGATATCGTCTTATCCGGAAGCACCATGATACCCCAAGAAACAAACCTTGTGCCTGCAAGATTTGCGGAGAAATAGGACACACCCAAGAGAAACACAAGGATGGATGCCCTCATTGTGAGGAGAAACACCCAGGTGAGGAATGCCCAACTAGTCAGGTGACTTGTTTCTTGTGTCAAGGAACCACCCACTACCCAGCTCAGTGTCACATTTACCCCACGGTGCAACAAACTATTCAGAAGCAGGGAGAAGGAATGACAGAAGCCCTCCGAGAAGTTATGAAAGAACCTGTGATTAAGGAAAGTGTTGAAGACCCTGAAGGAGAAAGCCTCAATAGATTTTACTCCAATGCATGTTATTCATGTGGAAAAGGACATTTTTCACTGTATTGCACCAAGAAAATAAAAGAGTATCTGGGATACTTCCTGACAGAAGCAGTGGAGTTTGATCCATAGGGAATAGAACGTTCGATCAGAACGAAGAAAACCAGGAAGAGAAAACAAAGACACCCTTAGAACAACCCAATTTCTACAAAGAGGGACAAGAGTCATATTACCTGTTTTGAATGTAAGGACGTCGGGCATTATGCCAATGATTGTCTCGAAAGGAAGCAAGGAACTCAAGGAGCAGGCACCATCACCAAGAAGCCTCGAGACATGCCGGAAGTTATTTGTTTTCGCTGCAAGGAAGCAGGACATTTTGCTAAGGATTGTACAAATCATGAGAAAGCTGGAGCTGAGTAGTGGAGATGTTGATATCAGAAATAAGGGTAGTATGGAAAACACTTTTTCATGAGAATGCGGGGTTGAGTTATGTAATAGATTACTCAGAGATTGTAATAATTCATGACTCAATAAAGTTGATATGTCATATGCTGAAAGGCTTTAAGGAGTTGTTATGTTTTATCTTGGAAATTGATATTCTGTGTGAACATGGAAGAAAATGAGTTGTGATGCATAAACTAGATGTTGGAAATTGAGTTTGAAGTTTTTTTTGGATGATATGAATGTGTACCCAAGGATATATGTACCTTATTCTGAGCACCATTTTTTTACAACTGCAGATGACGACCCTTTATGAGTCTTTCGTCAAGGGACCGGAAACAATCATGACCCTGACAAGTGATCATGATTACCCAAAAATCCTGAAGGACATGATGAAGCATATTCACCTTGAAGGAGATGCAGTCTACAAAGGCTACCCCTTCATGCAAAAGGGAGTGGAACTTTGGTATGTGGAGGTACACCTCCACCGTATGAAAGGAGTTTGCCCAAAGACGATGGGGCAGTACTTTTTCATCTCACGTGTACCACAAGCAACTTTCTTCGATGCTATTCGTGAAGCAGCCATGGAAGCCATACGCCAGATCGGAGAAATACTTGAAGCAAGACTCCGTTATACTCAGGAATACCTAAGAGAAGTGCATGCAGAGATGATGGAGGTGAAGCTCAAGGCCACCACGATGAAACAGAAGATTGAAGATTTCAAGGCGCATGTCGCACAATTCCAGTGGGACTGAAGAATCCTCAAGGAGGAAAAATGAATAAAGTTGGAAGTAATGCCTGACCATACCAAACCATGTGGGTGGCAGCATTTGTAACAAAGTACTTTTTGGAAGTTGGATTTACGAAAAATGGTTAAGGATGTAATAAAAGATTTGATATGAAAAATAATATGATTTATGGATAAACTAGTGCATTTCATTTTAGGTGTGGTAGTACTCCGTAAAGCCACAAGATCAATGAAGAAAGAAATGTGTTATTCATGATGGTCCATAGAAGGGAGCTGGACCAAATAAGTTGGAGTTTTGTATGATCGTCACCACAAGGGTATGAAGGAAGAAGTACTATTGGATTTAAAGGAGATGTAATGTTGGAATATGGAATGATAATCCTCAAAAGGATGAGTTAAAATTGTACAAGAGTTGAAGTGGGCCATAAACCACAGGCCCAGGAGTTAATAAGAAGCAAGCACACTCTTGCTGAAGGAAGGTATTTTGGAAGAAAACTCTGAGTTAATTAGCCGACATTTTTAGGAGGATACGAAAACCTGAGAGATGTGAAGAAACGTTAGATGTCTTGTTCAGCTTGCAGAAACAATGGATTTATTCGAACTCAGTTCGTCGACAAGAGAAATTCTGCAATGCTTGTGAGTATGCCCAAGTGTTAGAATACGTGATTCGATGTCTGCATATGTAGTAATGGTTCAAGTACGGGATGGATTGGCCCCCATACCGGAGACTTCTATCATGAACTATCATATGTTGATGGAAAATCAGAGAGCCTTGAAAACCTTAGAAGAGTGTCGACACGTCAAGCCATAAAACCATAAAATGGTAGGATGATTGATCCATGTACTAGGCACCCGTTGCCAATCGTAGGATATACAATGAGATTCAACCAAACCCATTTTTTCTGCAGGAGAAACCATACATGGTTGACCACCATGAGAATTTCGATAGTTATTTAGTATTGGCAACAGACCAGTCAGCTAAGAAGACCCAGACTCAGAAGAACGTCACCAGGATGAAAGGACACGTGTTTGAGGAAAAGGTTATGCCTCGACCGGAAGAGCACCCGTGAAAGAGCTATTCCGGAGTATAAGAGAACACCGACACCAGCAACAAAAAAGGATGGAGTACATGAGTTTTGTCGGAACCATACCCATGCTTTCAAGTGTGGTAATACACTAGACCCTTTCAACCAAAATATTTGCTAGAATACCCCAAACCCTAACCTTTTCTTGCTAGCCTCTTCGAATCTCGAGGACGAGATTCATTTTAAAGTGTGGTAGGTGACATGTCTCCGTCGTATCTATAAATTTTATTGTTCCACGCCAATATTATTCAACTTTCATATACTTTTTGGCAACTTTTTATATTATTTTTGGGACTAACATATTGATCCAGTGCCCAGTGCCAGTTCCTGTCCTGTGTTGCATGTTTTTGGTTTCCGCCAGAAATATCCATATTCAAACGGGAGTCCAAACGGGATAAATACGGACGGAGCTTAATTTTTAGAAATATGGAAAATTTGGAAGGAAAATCAACGCGAACCAGTGCCCGAGGTGGTCACGAGGCAGGGGGCGCCCCCCCTTAGGGCGCGCCCCCTACCCTCGTGAGCCCACCGTAAGGCGGTTGACGCTCTTATTTTGCCGCAAGAAAGCTAATATTCGGAAAAAAACACGGCGAAGGTTTCAGGCCAATCGGAGTTACGGATGTCCATATATATACGAAACGGTGAAACAGAGCCAGAGAGAACGCAGAGACAGAGAGAGACAGAGAGATAGATCCAATCTCGGAGGGGCTCTCACCCCGCCCACGCCATGGGAGCCAAGGACTAGAGGGGAAACCCTTCTCCCATCTAGGGAGGAGGTCAAGGAAGAAGAAGAAGAAGGGGGGCCCTCTCCCCCTTGCTTCCGGTGGCGTCGGAGCGCTGCCGGGGCCATCATCATCACCACCATCTTCACCAACAACTTCACCACCATCATCATCAACTCTTCCCCCCTCTATGCAGCGGTGTAACCTCTCTCTTACCCGCTGTAATCTCTATTTAAACATGGTGCTCAATGCTATATATTATTTCCCAATGATGTATGGCTATCCTATGATGTTTGAGTAGATCTGTTTTGTCCTAATGGCTATTTGATGATTGTGATTGGTTTGAGTTGTATGTTTTATTATTGGTGCTGTCCTATGGTGCTCTCCGTGTCGCGCAAGCGTGAGGGATTCCCGCTGTAGGGTTTGCAATATGCTTATGATTTGCTTATGGTGGGTTGCGTGAGTGACATAAGCACAGACCCGAGTAAGTAGGTTGTTTGCGTATGGGATAAAGGGGAGTTGCTACTTTAATGCTATTTTTTTCGTTGTCCTATCGGTGGTTGATGAATTGCTATGATTGATTTAATTTGCTTGTGGTTATGTTGCTGTCCTTTGGTGCCCATCATATGATTGCGCGCGTGGATCACACCCTAGGGTTAGTTGTATGTTGATAGGACTATGTATTGGAGGGCAAGAGTGACAGAAGCTTCAACCTAGCATAGAAATTGATGCATACGGGATTGAAGGGGGACCAATATATCTTAATGCTATGGTTGGGTTTTACCTTAATGAACATTAGTAGTTGCGGATGCTTGCTAATAGTTCCAATCATAAGTGCATAGAATTTCAAGTCAGGGATGACATGCCAGCAGTGGCCTCTCCCACATGATACTTGCTATCGGTCTAGTAAAGTAGTCAATTGCTTAGGGGCAATTTCGCAACTCCTACCACCACTTTTCCACACTCGCTATATTTACTTTAGTTGCTTCTTTACCTTAACAGCCCCTAGTTTTATTTTCGTGCTCTTTACTTTCTTGCAAGCCTTTCCGAAAACACCTACAAAGTACTTCTAGGTTCGTACTTGTTCTAGGTAAAGCGAACGTCAAGCGTGCGTAGAGTTGTATCGGTGGTCAATAGAACTAGAGGGAATATTTGTTCTACCTTTAGCTCCTCGTTGGGTTCGACACTCTTACTTATCGAAAACTGTTGCGATCCCCTATACTTGTGGGTTATCAAGACCCTTTTTCTGGCGCCGTTGCCGGGGAGCAATACCATGGGGTGAATATTCTCGTGTGTGCTTGTTTGCTTTTATCACTAAGTAATTTTTATTTGCTATTCTTAGTTGTTTTCTATCTTTAGTTATGGGTAGAAAATGCAAAATACCAAAAAAATTAGTTGTACCTACTGAACGAATGGTTGAAGAACCACTCAAAATCTATCACACTGCTGAAGCTTTTTACTTGAATCATCTTCGATCCCTTTGTGCTCGTGCCGAAACCCCAACTAGCTTAGTTGAGGGCAAATATTTAGATGAGCATGCTTGTTATGTGCGACACCGTATATCTGAAAAAGGGAAACTATTATGGGGTCAAATTCAACGTTTGCAATGCTATGCTTGGAATTTATGTGAAATATATGATTTTACTTGTTGTTCTGAAAACCCTAAGAAACACCTTCCCTACCAATGTGAGTTTATTGATAATGGAATCTTATCTTCTTATGCTAAAGGTGTTTATAGTTACTATGATGTTCAACAAATTGAAGAATTTGTTGCTTATAAGGGTGCTTTTGAAATTGCTTCTTTGATTGAAAAGTATGATGCTACTTTTCACAAATCTGAAAATTTTGCTATACTTAAATATTGCTATGATAATTATGCTTCTAATACCTATGTTAAACAATATATTGAGGAATAATCCGCTGTCCAAGAAGAGACTAATATTTTGCAGGAGTCTATGGAAGAAGAAATTGATGAAACTGTGAGCTCATCGGATGAAAATGATGATGAGGAGAGCGAAGGACAAAAGGAGGAAGAGCGGATTGATCACCCGTCCCACCTTCTAATGAGACTAACTCTTCAACTCATACATTGTTTAATTCCCCTTCGTGCTTACCGAAGGATGATTGCTATGATGACTGTTATGATCCCTATGATTCTTTTGAAATATCCCTTTTTGATGATGCTTGCTATACTTGTGGACAAGATGCCAATATGAATTATGCTTATGGAGATGAACTTGCTATAGTTCCTTATGTTAAACATGAAATTGTTGCTATTGCACCCACGCATGATAGTCCTATTATCTTTTTGAATTCTCCAAACTACACTATATCGGAGAAGTTTGCACTTATTAAGGATTACATTGATGGGTTGCCTTTTACCGTTGCACATGATGATTTTGATAGATATAATATGCATGTGCTTGCTGCTCCTACTTGCAATTATTATGAGAGAGGAACTATATCTCCACCTCTCTATGTCTCCAACACGATAAAATTGCAAGAAACTGTTTATACTATGCATTGGCCTTTACTATGTGTGCATGAATTGTTCTTTTATGACATGACGATGCATAGGAAGAGAGTTAGACTTCTTCATTGCTTGATATATGTTGCTTTGTGCTCACTACTAAATTACAAATCATTGTTAATTAAAATTTGCTTTGATATACCTTGGGATCCGGGTGGATTCACTACTTGAGCGCTATATGCCTAGCTTAATGGCTTTAAAGAAAGCGCTGCCAGGGAGACAACCGGGAAGTTTTAGAGAGTCATTTATTTTTGTTGAGTGCTTTCATATAGTTTAAAACAACAAAAATAAAGAGGGGAACCCAAAACTTTTTCAAAAAGGAAAGTGAAAGTGAGGAAGACAAGCACTGTTGAAGTGGGAGAGCTCCTTGAACTTTGTTCATGCTCACGACAAATTTATGAATCTTGATTACAGAAACTTTTCAACAAAAATAATTATCCCCTTGTACAATTCCATTGTATTATAAAAATAATGTGCCAAGGTTTGCCTTTAGGATGTTTACATTTGCTTGATGGTTTGTACGGTGCAGGACAGAAACTTTGGCTGTAGTGCGTGATTTTACATTTTTAGCTGGAATGTCAAATGGTTATGATTCCTTTTGCACTGTCTTCCTATACAAATTTTTTATTTTACCTAATTTTGGCAGAATTTTTCAAGTATCAGACATATGGTGAATGTTCAGATTATTACAGACTGTTCTGTTTTAGACAGATTCTGTTTTTTGATGCATAGTTTGCTTGTTTTGATGAAACTATCAATTTATATTAGTGGATTAAGCCATGAAAAAGTTATATTATAGTAGACACAATGCAAAAACAAAATATTAATTGGTTTGCAACAGTACTTAGAGTAGTGATTTGCTTTATTATACTAACGGATCTTACCGAGTTTTCTATTGAAGTTTTGTGTGGATGAAGTGTTCGATGATCGAGAAGGTCTCGATGTGAGAAGAAGGAAGAGAGGCAAGAGCTCAAGCTTGGGGATGCCCGAGGCACCCCAAGTAAATATTCAAGGAGACTCAAGCGTCTAAGCTTGGGGATGCTGGGGAGGCATCCCCTCTTTCTTCAACAAATATCGGCATGTTTTCGGATTCGTTTCGTTCATGCGATATGTGTAAATCTTGGAGCGTCTTTTGCATTTAGTTTTCATTTTTATTTTATGCACCATTCTGGTATAAGATATTCCTTGGTTGATTTATAGAATTCTCATTGCACTTCACTTATATCTTTTGAGTATGGCTTTATAGAATGCTTCATGTGCTTCGCTTATATCATTTGAAGTTTGGATTGACTGTTTCTCTTTACATAGAAAACCGCCATTTGTAGAATGCTCTTTTGCTTCACTTAGATTTGTTAGATCACGGGCATATCTTTTGTAGAAAGAATTAAACTCTCTTTCTTCACTTATATCTATTTAGAGAGATGACAGGAACTGGTCATTCACATGGTTAGTCATAAAATCCTACATAAACTTGTAGATCGCTGAATATGATATGTTTGATTCCTTGCAATAGTTTTGCGATATAAAGGTGGTGATATTAGAGTCATGCTAGTTGAGTAATTGTGAAATTGAGAAATACTTGTGTTGAGGTTTGCAAGTCCCGTAGCATGCACGTATGGTGAACCGTTATGTAACGAAGTCGGAGCATGAGGTGTTTATTGATTGTCTTCCTTATGAGTGGCGGTCGGGGACGAGCGATGGTCTTTTCCTACCAATCTATCCCCCTAGGAACATGCGCGTAGTACTTTATTTCGATGACTAATAGATTTTTGCAATAAGTATGTGAGTTCTTTATGACTAATGTTGAGTCCATGGATTATACGCACTCTCACCCTTCCATCATTGCTAGCCTCTCTAGTACCTAAACTCACCATATACCTTCCTTAAAACAGCCACCATACCTACCTATTATGGCATTTTCATAGCCATTTCGAGATATATTGCCATGCAACTTCCATCATCATCATATACATGACTTGAGCATCATTGTCATATTGCTTTGCATGATCGTAAGATAGCTAGCATGATGTTTTCATGGCTTGTCCGTTTTTTTGATGTCATTGCTACGCTAGATTATTGCACATCCCGGTACACCGCCGGAGGCATTCATATAGAGTCATATCTTTGTTCTAGATATCGAGTTGTAATATTGAGTTGTAAGTAAATAAAAGTGTGATAATCATCATTATTAGAGCATTGCCCAAAAAAGAGAGGCCAAAGAAGTCTAAATAAAAAAACGGGGGCCAAAGAAGCCCGCAAAAAAAAGGGGCAATGTTACTATCCTTTTACCACACTTGTGCTTCAAAGTAGCACCATGTTCTTCATATAGAGAGTCTCTTGAGTTATCACTTTCATATACTAGTGGAAATTTTCATTATAGAACTTGGCTTGTATATTCCAAATGATGGGTGACGGTGTCCTGGACTAGGGGGTACTCACCACGTCATCTCCCGATCTGTTAGATTGGGCCAAGGACCCCCATGACCGTATACTCATGGGCCAGTTCGGACAGCTGCCACATACAAGGAAGATTCCACAAGACTTGGCAATCAAGGCAAGGACTCCACCCCACCGGCATATTCGGCTAGGACTCTTGTTATCCTAGGCCTCTGGTGCATTATATAAACCGAGGCCAGGCTAGTCGATAGAGGCAATACATAACAACAATCATACCATAGGCTAACTTCTAGGGTTTAGCCTCTCTGATCTCGTGGTAGATCTACTCTTGTACTACCCATATCATCAATATTAATGAAGCAGGACGTAGAGTTTTACCTCCATCAAGAGGGCCCGAACCTGGGTAAAACATCGTGTCCCCTGCCTCCTGTTACCATCGATCCTAGACGCATAGTTTGGGACCCCCTACCCGAGATCCGCCGGTTTTGACACCGACATTGGTGCTTTCATTGAGAGTTCGGCTGTGTGATCGACAAAAGGATCGATGGCTCACCTGCAGATCAACTGCGACTTCGGCATCTTCGTCACCAGCTCGACTGGTCACCTTGGTTCGACCAAGAATTGCGCTCTGTGTTCGGATCACCATGTTCGGATGAGGGCCTTCATCAAACATCAACTCCGATCTCTATCAAGATCACAGAGGAATCATCCATGGAGCTCGGGGGCTCAACGTCAACATTGCCCTCAAGCGATCGTGCTGTTTTTCTGGACAGCGAACTCGTATCTGCTTCCACCACCTCCTCGAGTATCGCTTTGACGATCTCTTTGGTGGAATTGTGCGGAATTGAGTCTACAACAACCCTGGAAAATTTCGTTGAGTTTCGATGGAGGAATCTCTGGCAATCCACGATATACTGGAGCCCTGTCAAATCTGGACGGGAATCTGGACGAGTTTAGGGCGTGGTGTCCAGCTTCTAGCTCGGACGTCCTTTGGAAGATCCAACCATTGATCGGCTGAGGAATTCCTATATCTACCACCCCTCCGAATTTCAGCTCGATCCGACTGTCCAAACTCCGGGAACCTTCCGATTAGTGCATCACTTTTCGGATCAGTTTTCTGCGCGAAAACGAATCCGATCCGAGTTCGTCTTTTTTATGAACGGGATTTCAGACATCCTTTTTGAAGGAAGTTTTGTATGGGGTATTGTGTTTTGTTCCCGAACACATCCCACTAACTTTAAAATCTTTTGAACATGATCTTTAATATCATGCTGGTGTCAAACCAGTCCGGCAATGTTACTCCACGGCTGCCGACCTGCGCTAAGACACGGCGTCACTTTGTTGAGCCGAGCTCAACTTCTTCGGATCATCATCTCGGCAAGCCGAACAAGAGTCCGGCATCGCGAAGGATAAATCATCAACAACATCGCCGCCCCATGGATTACACGGAGCGGGCATACCGGCATCGCCGCACGGTTGCTTCATCAAGCCAGCATCGACCACGTCACGACCTGCATCGACAGGGCCGCACTATCGCTTCTTCAAGCTGGTGTCCATCACGCCGACCTACTTCGACATCTCGGCTGGACCGGGGGCTTCACCATCTCTTCATCAACCTACTCCGGACACTTCGGCATCACTAGTCGACCAGCTCCGTCACGTTAGCTGGGCCGAGGGCTTTGCCTCGGCGAGCCAACCTTTGCCAGCATCGCCATACCGTCACTTTATCGCCATTCAGGCAATGGGTGTGCGGATCGAGTCCCAATTTTGGGAATCACCTTTCTTCGCATTGCTACAACAAATAAACCAGGTACTATTAATCCTAGTATTTTTTGCTTGTTTGGGTTCAATTTTTCCCAAGGAATTATTACTCTGGTTTTTCCATCATATGTACACAGGTCTATCAAATGGTGGCCGCATTAACGACGGTCGCATGGTGGTCCGGTCAGTTTCCGTACATAGTCCGGCGAACGCCGCATCCGGAACTCGGACCGACCTGTGAATTCAGGCTTTGCCACGTCTTCACCGCATCACGCCGACGCCCTGCATCGACATTGACTTCGGCGCCAGGCCATATTTCTTTTATTACTCACTTTGCATAAATTATTTATTATGCAACATTTATTATTATTATTATTATTACTATTATCTCCGGTTTGCACTATTTTTTGTGCACAGGAAAATGATCCGGGGACTTCGGCGTTACTCTGCCGGTCTGCATTGACCGTGCTATGTCACCACTTCGGCGTGTCGAGCTCTCCGCTCCGCCACCTCGGGACTAGCTTGGGGGATGGAACCTTGCCTCGCATCAAGCTCGGACCGCGTCATCAATACCGAACACATTAACCAGCTAAGTCGCTTTCATGCTCAAAGTTTTAATTTCTAACTTGTGTTCGGTTCGACCAAGCATTATACTTTTTTGGAAAAAAGTTGCTTGTAAAAATTTCCTTGTCCAAACTTTATTTGTGACGCATAAATTCAAATACCCAATTCATTTGGGGGCTTCCTTCATGAAGCTTTTCCTCTTGCACATGACTATACTTGTACGGCTTCGTTCCTTGTTTGTGTATTACGCCACAATATGCACCATATTGACTTAAGCGATTTGCAAGCTGGGTTGCCTCGCTCCTGTGTTTACACCTATGTTCCCGATTGTTCGGCTAGGGAGTAAAGGGAGCACCTCTGCGATTGTCATGATCGGGTCGCCCGAGCCGGACCTCAGACTAGGTGAAGCCGAAAGCTAGCGCTCTTATAGTTTTCAATGATGGTCGGCACACAACGGAACTCATGAGTACAAAAAATCTATTGCACAAGTCTCATAAAAACAATGAGAACCGAAGAAAGGTATCGGTGGGGGTACTATTTTCTTCGAAGATGCTTCTTACACTTCACGGTAATATAGCATAAGTTCCCTGAGCGCGCTTTGTCTGTTACAGCCTTATGGCCTGATTGCCTGGTTATTGGAAACACCGTCGATATTCTCGACCGATGGAGTACATAACACTTTTCGGTCCTTTACCGAAGAGGGAGATGCCGGCGGTCGGTTAAGACGCGTTTAAAGTTCGGTTGAACATAGATATGATATAAGTACTTCGGTACATGCAATCATTCTTCTACCCAAGTCACTTGGGGGCTCTTAAAATTTCTATGAGCTATTTTGTAGTAAATGTGTTTTCTTCTTGGTCGTTGCAAAGTCTTTTTCTATCGCTCCTTTTTCGACGTGAGTTTGTGGTTAATAGCTAGATAACCCATTTTCTCACTAGCGACCGCTCGAGTTTAGTTCGCTAAACTGGTCTAACGAGAAGCACTCCGCCTTCGGGATAGGAGGCTGCAGCCGTAGGCTAACCCGCTTGAAGTCTTGAGATCGGATATGTAATGTTAAAGCACGACAGAAGCACTCTTTTTTTTCTAAGACCAATTTTCGAATTGGCACCGAACACTTGATATTGTTCGGACATCATGTTTTTACTGACGTTTCTTGGTTTTCCAAGCTTTTTGGCACTTTTAAACTATTTGTGCTTTTCTAGCATTAGTCTCGCAGCAACGCCGGACACCTTTAGAGATTCGGCAAAAACATTCTCAGATATTGCTATATATGCATCGGTTTCGAATTGTGTCTTCGGTCAATAGTTGGGTTGCCCAACTCCTGCACTTGCTTCCTACGTTCCTTTTGTTCGGCTAGGTTTGCAAAGGGGGAACCACTGCGATTGTGCTTCCAGCTCACGTGGTTAAGCACCTCAGTGGAGAAAGCCGAAAACTGACTATCACAATAAGCGTAAACTGGTCAGCAATCCGATGACGGTGTTAAATGATGGGCCATTCATAACAATGGCCGAAGTGTTTACGGCTTGACCTCGGCTGTCGCCGAACACTACCGGGGGTTATTAACTAGCCTCCCAAATTAAATCCTCGATATTTTGCTCTTACATTGGAGCTGAGGTTTCATGATCATGCTTAGCATGACAACCCAAAGAAAGGAACCGATAGCGGGACTATTTTCTTTGGAAGATATTTCTTCTATTAAACAGTAATATAACATATCTCTCTGCGTACCTTTGTTTATAAAACCGTGTGGCCAGATTGCTTTGTTTGTCGTAAATCTTTGCCCTCATAAAGGATTTATAAAGTAGGACAAACACTCCTCGGCTACTGGCCGAGGAGGTGGAAGCCGATGGTCGGTCAACAAAGTTTTGTACAATGCGGATACAAGCATTAATGACGTAAAGTACTTGGATACATAGAGTCATTACACATAATTTGTGATTTTACTATGGATATCGATCCTTAACTCGGCCACCCGTGCCCGCATTAAGGCTCGGGGGCTACTGGGCTTCGGGCTTATTATTTACAAATATTAAAGGGGTACATCGATCTCCTGATCTGGTGTTGCCACCCGACCAGTGTCTCGGGGGCTACTGCATTGCCTGTTCAATGCAGAAAAATTTATGTGCAATATAGTTTCCGAGGAGATTTTGATCCTCAGGCTGGTCAGCCGCACCCAACCTGAGTCTCGAGGACTGAGCACGCCGCTTTTAGTGTCCCGAAGTATTCTGCCGAGCTTGGACTTGATCCTCAGGCCGATTTTGCAAATCAACCCGAGTCTCAGCGGCTACCGGGATCAGCGGTCTTACGTCATCCTTCAGGTGCATCTCGGGTTTTAGACCGATACACACCTTGAGGGCTACTGGCTATATATCTCGGCAGAGAATAAATTGCACCAATAAACAATATTCACAAAAATTGGCCCACATTCGGGGTGGTGCACCACCTCGGAAGCAGTCCGGCATAAAGCTCGGGCGCTAGTGGCTGGCTCCATAGAGGGCATTTCCGGCATTAAGCTCGGCTAAACTCCTTCAAACTTCTTTGAACCAAGGTGATTTATGACACCTCGGATATAGTCCGGCGTTGGAGCTCGGATACATAGTCCGACGTTGGAGCTCGGATACATTCCGGCGTTAGAGCTGGGAAGCGGTCCGGCGTTGGTGCTCGGTTGCAAAAGATACCTTGAATACAGTCCGACGTTGGAGCTCGGACGCAAGAGGACGCTACCGCCCGGGAACAACTTCAAACCCTAGGTGTGGCATAAAAATAACAATGCATTGATAAAGGCCGGAAACTTAAAGGGGCTCCTCGGATACCCGACGTGTAAACTCGTCGAATGCATTTCGGCGATCCTCAAGATCGAAGATGAGAAGATTTGTTGAACCAGTTTTCAAGACCGGCGACCGAAGATGAAGAGCAGTTCGGAAGAATCGAGGAGCGTCCCTAACTTGAAGACCGGTTCAGGGGGCTATTGACGGTGTCCTGGACTAGGGGGTACTCACCACGTCATCTCCCGATCTGTTAGATTGGGCCAAGGACCCCATGGCCGTATACTCATGGGCCAGTTCGGACAGCTGCCGCATACAATGAAGATACCACAAGACTTGGCAATCAAGGCAAGGACTCCACCCCATTGGCATATTCGGCTAGGACTCTTGTTATCCTAGGCCTCTGGTGCATTATATAAACCGAGGCCAGGCTAGTCGATAGAGGCAATACATAACAACAATCATACCATAGGCTAGCTTCTAGGGTTTAGCCTCTCTGATCTCGTGGTAGATCTACTCTTGTACTACCCATATCATCAATATTAATGAAGCAGGAAGTAGGGTTTTACCTCCATCAAGAGGGCCCGAACCTGGGTAAAACATCGTGTCCCCTGCCTCCTGTTACCATCGATCCTAGATGCATAGTTTGGGACCCCCTACCCGAGATCCGCTGGTTTTGACACCGACAATGGGCTTCCTCAAATGCCCTAGGTCTTCATGAGCAAGCAAGTTGGATGCACACCCACTTAGTTTCAGTTTGAGCTTTCATATACTTATAGCTCTAGTGCATCCGTTGCATGGCAATCCCTACTCCTCACATTGATATCTATTAATGGGCATCTCCATAGCCCGTTGATACGCCTAGTTGATGTGAGACTTTCTCCTTTTTTGTCTTCTCCACATAACCCCCATCATCATATTCTATTCCACCTATAGTGCTATGTCCATGGCTCACGCTCACGTATTGCGTGAAAGTTGAAAAGGTTTGAGAACGTCAAAAGTATGAAACAATTGCTTGGCTTGTCATCGGGGTTGTGCATGATGTGAATGCTTTGTGTGGTGAAGATGGAGCATAGCCAGACTATGTGATTTTGTAGGGATGAGCTTTCTTTGGCTATGTTATTTCAATAAGACATAATTGCTTGGTTGGTATGCTTTAAGTATTATTGTCTTTATGTTAAAGGATAGATTGTTGCATTGAATCACTCGTGTCTTAATATTCATGCCATGATTAGACATATGATCAAGATTATGCTAGGTAGCATTCCACATCAAAAATTATCTTTTTTATCATTTACCTACTCGAGGACGAGCAGGAATTAAGCTTGGGGATGCTGATACGTCTCCATCGTATCTATAATTTTTGATTGTTCCATGCCAATATTATTCAACTTTCATATACTTTTTGGCAACTTTTTATATTATTTTTGGGACTAACATATTGATCCAGTGCCCAGTGCCAGTTCCTGTCTGTTGCATGTTTTTGGTTTCGCAGAATATCCATATCAAACGGAGTCCAAACGGGATAAAAACGGACGGAGCTTATTTTTGGAAAATATGGAAAATTCGGAAGGAAAATCAACGCGAACCAGTGCCCGAGGTGGTCACGAGGCAGGGGGGCGCCCCCCCCCTAGGGCGCGCCCCTACCCTCGTGAGCCCACCGTAAGGCGGTTGACGCTCTTCTTTTGCCGCAAGAAAGCTAATATTCGGGAAAAAATCATGGCGAAGGTTTCAGACCAATCGGAGTTATGTATCTCCATATATATACGAAACGGTGAAACAGAGCCAGGAGAGAACGCAGAACCAGAGAGAAACAGAGAGATAGATCCAATATCGGAGGAGCTCCCGCCCCTCCCATGCCATGGAGGCCAAGGACCAGAGGGGAAACCCTTCTCCCATCTAGGGAGGAGGTCAAGGAAGAAGAGGAAGAAGGGGGCCCTCTCCCCCTCTCCTCCGGTGGCGCCGGAACACCGCCGTGGCCATCATCATCATCATCACCGCGATCTACACAAACACCTCCGCCATCTTCACCAACATCTCCATCACCTTCCCCCCTCTATCTACAGCGGTCCACTCTCCCGCAACCCGCTGTACCCTCTACTTGAACATGGTGCTTTATGCTTCATATTATTATCCAATGATGTGTTGCCATCCTATGATGTCTGAGTAGACTTTCGTTGTCCTATCGGTGGTTGATGAATTGCTATGATTGATTTAATTTGCTTGTGGTTATGTTGCTGTCCTTTGGTGCCCATCATATGATTGCGCGCGTGGATCATGCCCTAGGGTTAGTTGTATATTGATAGGACTATGTATTGGAGGGCAAGAGTGACAGAAGCTTCAACCTAGCATAGAAATTGATGCATACGGGATTGAAGGGGGACCAATATATCTTAATGCTATGGTTGGGTTTTACCTTAATGAACATTAGTAGTTGCGGATGCTTGCTAATAGTTCCAATCATAAGTGCATAGAATTCCAAGTTAGGGATGACATGCTAGCAGTGGCCTCTCCCACATAATACTTGCTATCAGTCTAGTAAAGTAGTCAATTGCTTAGGGGCAATTTCGCAACTCCTACCACCACTTTTCCACACTCTCTATATTTACTTTAGTTGCTTCATTACCTTAACAGCCCCTAATTTTATTTTTGTGCTCTTTACTTTCTTGCAAGCCTTTCCGAAAACACCTACAAAGTACTTCTAGCTTCATACTTGTTCTAGGTAAAGCGAACGTCAAGCGTGCGTAGAGTTGTATCGGTGGTCGATAGAACTTGAGGGAATATTTGTTCTACCTTTAGCTCCTCGTTGGGTTCGACACTCTTACTTATCGAAAACTGTTGCGATCCGCTATACTTGTGGGTTATCAACTAGGTCTGCTCACCGGCCGCGTAGGCAACGTGCAGGTGTGCAATTGGCGATGGTCCCAGAGCCCTGCGCACTTAGGATTTAGACTGGCGTGCTGACCTCTCTGTTGTGCCTAGGTGGGGCTGCGATGTGTTAATCTTTCAAGGTCGGGCATGACCAAGGAAAGTGTGTCCGGCCAAAGGGATCGGGCGTGTTGGGAAATGTGGTGCACCCCTGCATGGAAGTTTATCTATTTGAATAGCCATGTCCCTCGGTAAAAGGATGACCCGGAGTTGTACCTTGACCTTATGACAACTAGAACTGGATAATTAATAAAACACACACTTTCAAGTGCCAGATACAACTCGGTGACTGCTCTCTCACAGGGTGACGAGGAGAGGATCGTCGGGTAGGATTATGCTATGCGATGATACTTGGTTAACTTACCATCTACTCTCTTCTACTGCTTCAAGATGGAGGCTACCAGAAGCGTAGTCTTTGATAGGACTAGCTATCCCCCTCTTATTCTGGCATTCTGCAGTTCAGTCCACATATAATACCCCTTTGATTGATACCAATGCATATGTAGTGTAGTTCCTTGCTCGTGAGTACTTTGGATGAGTACTCATGGTTGCTTTGCTTCCCCCTTTTCCCCCTTTCTATACCTAGTTGTTGCGAGCAGATGATGGAGCCCAGGAGCCAGACACCACCGTCGACGATGACTCCTACTACACTGGAGGTGCTACTACTACGTGCAGGCTGTTGACGATGACCAGGAGTAGTTTAGGAGGATCCCAGGCAGGAGGCATGAACCTCTTTCGATCTGTATCCCAGTTTGTGCTAGCCATCTTATGGCAACTTGTTTAACTTATGTCTGTACTCAGATATTGTTGCTTCCGCTTTCAAGAATTCATCCGATTAACCATTTAACTTGCCGATTAATCCCTACTCATAGGGTCATCGAGTAGCCGATAAACCGAAAAATCGTCTGATTAATTGATTAAATGGCCGATTAACTTGCCGATTAGCCGATTAATACCCTACTCGCTAGCCAACCGAGCAGCTACCAGTTAACGATTTCCTCAACAATGGCTGACTTGTCTATGATCAGGCTCTTGTATTCGAGCCCTCAAGGTCGCTGGCTTGTAATATGATGCTTGTATGACTTACTTTATTTTTAGAGTTGTGTTGTGATATTTTCCCATCAATCCCTGATCTTGATCGTGCACGTTTGCGTGTATGATTAGTGTATGATTGAATCGGGGGTGTCACACCCTCGACCCTCTGGATCAAGAGTTCGAGGGACGTCATCGAGCTGAACGTGTGCTGAACTCGGAGTGTCGTACGTTCGGTACTTGGATCGGTTGGATCATGAAGACGTTCGACTACATCAACCGCGTTAACCTAACGCTTCCGCTTTCGGTCTATGAGGGTACATGGACACACTCTCCCCCTCTCGTTGCTATGCATCTCCTAGATAGATCTTGCGTGATCGTAGGAATTTTTTTGAAATTGCATGCTACGTTCCCCAACAGTGGCATCAGAGCCAGGTCTATGCGTAGATGATATGCACGAGTAGAACACAAAGAGTTGTGGGCGATAATAGTCATACTGCTTACCACCAACGTCTTATTTTGATTCGGCGGTATTGTTGGATGAAGCGGCCCGGACCAACCTTACATGACCACTTCATGAGACCGGTTCCACCGACAGACATGCAACTTGTTTTGCATAAAGGTGGCTGGCGGGTGTCTGTTTCTCCAACTTTAGTTGAATCGAATTTGACTACGGCCGGTCCTTGTTGAAGGTTAAAACAACACACTTGATGAAAAATCATTGTGGTTTTGATGCGTAGGTAAGAACGGTTCTTGCTAGAAGCCCGTAGCAGCCACGTAAAACTTGCAACAACAAAGTAGAGGACGTCTAACTTGTTTTTGCAGGGCATGTTGTGATGTGATATGGTCAAGACATGATGTGATATAAGTTATTGTATGAGATGATCATGTTTTGTAAAAGTTATCGGCAACTGGCAGGAGCCTTATGGTTGTCGCTTTTGTATGAAATGCAATCGCCATGTAATTTACTTTATCATGCAGTAGCGATAGTTGTAGAAGCAATAGTTGGCGAGACGAACAACGCTACGATGGAGATCAAGGTGTCAAGCCGGTGACGATGAGATATGACGGTGCTTTGGAGATGGAGATCAAAGGCACAAGATGATGATGGCCATATCATGTCACATATTTTGATTGCATGTGATGTTTATCTTTTATGCATCTTATTTTGCTTAGTACGGGTAGCATTATAAGATGATCCCTCACTAAATTTCAAGGTATAAGTGTTCTCCCTGAGTATGCACCATTGCTACAGTTTCGTCGTCGAGACACCACGTGATGATCGGGTGTGATAAGCTCTACGTTCACATACAACGGGTGTAAGACAGTTTTGCACGTGCAGAATACTCAGGTTAAACTTGACGAGCCTAGCATATGCAGATATGGCCTCGGAACACTGAGACCGAAAGGTCGAACGTGAATCATATAGTAGATATGATCAACATAGAGATGTTCACCATTGAAAACTACTCCATCTCACGTGATGATCGGACATGGTTTAGTTGATATGGATCACGTGATCATTTAGATGACTAGAGGGATGTCTATCTAAGTGGGAGTTCTTAAGTAATATGATTATTGAACTTAATTTATCATGAACTTAGTCCTGATAGTTTTTGCATATCTATGTTGTTGTAGATCAATGGCCCGTGCTACCGTTCCCTTGAATTTTAATGCGTTCCTAGAGAAAGCTAAGTTGAAAGATGATGGTAGCAACTACACAGGACTGGGTCCGTAACTTGAGGATTATCCTCATTGCTGCACAGAAGAATTACATCCTGGAAGCACCGCTAGGTGCAAGACCCTGCAGGAGCAACTCCGGACGTTATGAACGTCTGGCAGAGCAAAGCTGATGACTACTCGATAGTTCAGTGTGCCATGCTTTATGGCTTAGAATCGGACTTCAAAGACGTTTTGAACGTCATGGAGCATATGAGATGTTCCAAGAGTTGAAGTTAATATTTCAAGCAAATGCCCGAGTTGAGAGATATGAAGTCTCCAACAAGTTCTATAGCTGCAAGATGGAGGAGAAACAGTTCTATCAGTGAACACATACTCAGAATGTCTGGGTACCATAACCACTTGACTCAGCTGGGAGTTAATCTTCCTGATGATAGTGTCATTGACAGAGTTCTTCAATCACTGCCACCAAGCTATAAAGGCTTCGTGATGAACTATAATATGCAAGGGATGGAAAAGACAATTCCCGAGCTCTTCGCAATGCTTAAGGCTGCGGAGGTAGAAATCAAGAAGGAGCATCAAGTGTTGATGGTTAACAAGACCACTAGTTTCAAGAAAAAGGGCAAAAGGGAAGAAGGGGAACTTCAAGAAGAATAGCAAGCAAGTTGCTGCTCCCGGAAGAAGCCCAAGTCTGGACCTAAGCCTGAAACTGAGTGCTTCTACTACAAAGGGACTGGTCACTGGAAGCGGAACTGCCCCAAGTATTTGGCGGATAAGAAGGATGGCAAAGTGAAAGGTATATTTGATATACATGTTATTGATGTGTACCTTACTAATGCTCGTAGTAGCGCCTGGGTATTTGATACTGGTTCTGTTGCTCATATTTGCAACTCGAAACAGGGGCTACGGATTAAAAAGATTGGCTAAGGACGAGGTGACGATGCACGTCGGAAATGGTTCCAAGGTCGATGTGATCGCCGTCGGCACGCTACCTCTACATCTACCTTCGGGATTAGTTTTAGACCTGAATAATTGTTATTTGGTGCCAGTGTTGAGCATGAACATTATATCTGGATCTTGTTTGATGCGAGACGGTTATTCATTTAAATCAGAGAATAATGGTTGTTCTATTTATATGAGTAATATCTTTTATGGTCATGCACCCTTGATGAGTGGTCTATTTTTGTTGAATCTCGATCGTAGTGATACACATATTCATAATATTGAAGCCAAAAGATGCAAAGTTAATAATGATAGTGCAACTTATTTGTGGCACTGCCGTTTAGGTCATATTGGTGTAAAGCGCATGAAGAAACTCCATGCTGATGGGCTTTTGGAATCACTTGATGCTTGCGAACCATGCCTCATGGGCAAGATGACTAAGACTCCGTTCTCCGGAACAATGGAGCGAGCCTGACTTATTGGAAATAATACATACTGATGTATGCGGTCCGATGAGTGTTGAGGCTCGCGGCGGGTATCGTTATTTTCTGACCTTCACAGATGATTTGAGCAGATATGGGTATATCTACTTATGAAACATAAGTCTGAAACATTTGAAAAGTTCAAAGAATTTCAGAGTGAAGTGGAAAATCATCGTAACAAGAAAATAAAGTTTCTACGATCTGATCGTGGAGGTGAATATTTGAGTTATCGAGTTTGGTCTCCATTTGAAACAATGTGGAATAGTTTCGCAACTCACGCCACCTGAACACCACAGCGTAATGGTGTGTCCGAACGTCGTAACCATACTTTATTAGATATGGTGCGATCTATGATGTCTCTTACCGATTTACCACTATCGTTTTGGGGTTATGCTTTAGAGACGTTGCATTCATGTAAATAGGGCACCATCTAAATCCGTTGAGATGACACCATATGAACTGTGGTTTGGAAAGAAACCTAAGCTGTCGTTTCTTAAAGTTTGGGGTTGCGATGCTTATGTGAAAAAGCTTCAGCCTGATAAGCTCGAACCCAAATCGGAGAAATGTCGTCTTCATAGGATACCCAAAAGAAACTGTTGGGTACACCTTCTATCACAGATCCGAAGGCAAGATATTTGTTGCTAAGAATGGATCCTTTCTAGAGAAGGAGTTTCTCTCGAAAGAAGTGAGTGGGAGGAAAGTAGAACTTGATGAGGTAGTTGTACCTTCTCTCGAATTGGAAAGTAGTTCATCACAGAAATCAGTTCCAGTGATGCCTACACCAATTAGTGAGGAAGTTAATGATGATGATCATGAAACTTCAGATCAAGTTACTACCGAACCTCGTAGGTCAACCAGAGTACGTTCCGCACCAGAGTGGTATGGTAATCCTGTTCTAGAAGTCATGTTACTAGACCATGACGAACCTACGAACTATGAGGAAGCGATGATGAGCCCAGATTCCGCAAAATGGCTTGAGGCCATGAAATCTGAGATGGGATCCATGTATGAGAACAAAGTGTGGACTTTGGTTGACTTGCCCGATGATCGCAAGCCATAGAGAATAAATGGATCTTCAAGAAGAAGACTGACACTGACGGTAATGTTACTGTCTACAAAGCTCGACTTGTTGCGAAAGGTTTTCGACAAGTTCAAGGAGTTGACTACGATGAGACCTTTCTCACCCGTAGCGATGCTTAAGTCTGTCCGAATCATGTTAGCAATTGCCGCATTTTATGATTATGAAATTTGGCAAATGGATGTCAAAACTGCATTCCTTAATGGATATCTTAAAGAAGAGTTGTATATGATGCAACCAGAAGGTTTTGTCGATCCTAAAGGTGCTAACAAAGTGTGCAAGCTCCAGCGATCCATTTATGGACTGTGCAAGCCTCTCGGAGTTGGAATATACGCTTTGATAGTGTGATCAAAGCATATGGTTTTATACAGACTTTTGGAGAAGCCTGTATTTACAAGAAAGTGAGTGGGAGCTCTGTAGCATTTCTGATATTATATGTGGATGACATATTGTTGATTGGAAATGATATAGAATTTCTGGATAGCATAAAAGGATACTTGAATAAGAATTTTTCAATGAAAGACCTCGGTGAAGCTGCTTATATATTGGGCATCAAGATCTATAGAGATAGATCAAGACGCTTAATTGGACTTTCACAAAGCATACCTTGATAAAGTTTTGAAGAAGTTCAAAATGGATCAACAAAGAAAGGGTTCTTGCCTGTGTTACAAGGTGTGAAGTTGAGTCAGACTCAATGCCCGACCACTACAGAAGATAGAGAGAAAATGAAAGTCATTCCCTATGCCTTCAGCCATAGGTTCTATCATGTATGCAATGCTGTGTACCAGACCTGATGTGTGCCTTGCTATAAGTTTAGCAGGGAGGTACCAAAGTAATCCAGGAGTGGATCACTGGACAGCGGTCAAGAACATCCTGAAATACCTGAAAAGGACTAAGGATATGTTTCTCGTTTATGGAGGTGACAAAGAGCTTGTCATAAATGGTTACGTCGATGCTAGCTTTGACACTATCCAGATGACTCTAAGTCACAAACCTGGATACGTATTTATATTGAATGGCAGAGCTGTCAGTTGGTGCAGTTCCAAGCAGAGCGTTGTGGCGGGATCTACGTGTGAAGCGGAGTACATAGCTGCTTCGGAAAGCACCAAAAGGAGTTCATATCCGATCTAGGTGTACATACCTAGTGCATCGGGTCCAATGAAAATATTTTGTGACACTACTGGAGCAATTGCCTTAGCGAAGGTATCTAGATTTCACAAGACAATCAAACACATCAAGAGATGATTCAACTCCATCCGTAATCAAGTCAAGGATGGAGACATTGGGATTTGCAAAATACATACGAATCTGAATGTTGCAAACCCATTGACTAAGCCTCTTCCATGAGCAAATCATGATCAGCACCAAGACTCCAAGGATGTTAGAATCATTACAATGTAATATAGATTATTGACTCTAGTGCAAGTGGGAGATTGAAGGAAATATGCACTAGAGGCAATAATAAAGTTGTTACTTATATTTCCTTATATCATGATAAATGTTTTTTATTAATGCTAGAATTGTATTAACCGGAAACCTGATACATGTGTGAATACATAGACAAAACAAAGTGTCCCTAGTATTCCTCTACTAGACTAGCTCGTTAATCAAAGATGGTTAAAGTTTCCTGACCATAGACATGTGTTTTCATTTGATGAACAAGATCACATTTGCTACCTCTTGAGCACTGCGTTGGTTTTCCCTGAAGAGGAAGGGATGATGCAGCAAAGTAGCGTAAGTATTTCCCTTAGTTTTTGAGAACCAAGGTATCAATCCAGTAGGACGCTACGCGCGAGTCCCTCGCACCTGCACAAAACAAATAAATCCTCGCAACCAACACAAATAGGGGCTGTCAATCCCTATAGGGCCACTTATGAGAGTGAGATCTGATAGATATGATAAGATAATATTTTTGGTATTTTTATGATAAAGATGCAAAGTAAAATAAAGGCAAAGTAAAAAGCAAAGGAAATAACTAAGTAGTAGGAGATTAATATGATAAAGATAGACCCGGGGGCCATAGGTTTCACTAGTGGCTTCTCTCGAGAGCATAAGTATTCCACGGTGGGTGAACAAATTACTGTTGAGCAATTGACAGAATTGAGAATAGTTATGAGAATATCTAGGTATGATCATGTATATAGGCATCACGTCCGAGACAAGTAGACCGACTCCTGCCTGCATCTACTACTATTACTCCACTCATCGACCGCTATTCGGCATGCATCTAGAGTATTAAGTTCATGAAAACAGAGTAACGCCTTAAGCAAGATGACATGATGTAGAGGGATAGACTCATGCAATATGAATAAAACCCCATCTTGTTATCCTCGATGGCAACAAGACAATACATGCCTTGCTTCCCTTATTGTCACCGGGAAAGGACACCGTAAGATTGAACCCAAAGCTAAGCACTTCTCCCATTGCAAGAAAGATCAACCTAGTAGGCCAAACCAAACTGATAATTCGAGGAGACTTGCAAAGATAACCAATCATACATAAAAGAATTCAGAGAAGATTCAAATATTATTCATAGATAGACTTGATCATAAACCCACAATTCATCGGTCTCAATAAACACACCGCAAAAAGAAGATTACATCGAATAGATCTCCACAAGAAAGGGGGAGAACATTGTATTGAGATCCAAAAAGAGAGAAGAAGCCATCTAGCTACTAACTATGGACCCGTAGGTCTGAGGTAAACTACTCACACTTCATCGGAGAGGCTATGGTGTTGATGTAGAAGCCCTCCGTGATCGATGCCCCCTCCGACGGAGCTCCGGAACAGGCCCTAAGAAGGGATCTTGTGGATACAGAAAGTTACGGCGGTGAAATTAGGGTTTTGGCTCCGTATCTGATCGTTTGGGGGTACGTAGGTATATATAGGAGGAAGGAGTACGTCGGTGGAGCAACAGGGGGCCCACGAGGGTGGAGGGCGCGCCTGGTGGGGGTGGGCGCGACCCCTACCTCGTGCCCTCATGTTTTCTTTCTTGACGTAGGGTCCAAGTCTCCCGGATCATAATCTCCCTAAAAATCACGTTCCCGAAGGTTTCATTCCGTTTGGACTCCGTTTGATATTCCTTTTCTTCGAAACCCTAAAACAGGCAAAAAACAACAATTCTAGGCTGGGCCTCCGGTTAATAGGTTAGTCCCAAAAATAATATAAAAGTGGATAATAAAGCCCAATAATGTCCAAAAGAGTAGATAATATAGCATGGAGCAATCAAAAATTATAGATACGTTGGAGACGTATCAAGCATCCCCAAGCTTAATTCCTGCTCGTCCTCGAGTAGGTAGATGATAAAAATAGAATTTTTGATGCGGAGTGCTACTTGGCATAATTTTAATGTAATTCTTCTTAATTGTGGTATGAATATTCAGATCCGAAAGATTCAAGACAAAAGTTCATATTGACATAAAAATAATAATACTTCAAGCATACTAACAAAGCAATTATGTCTTCTCAAAATAACATGGCTAAAGAAAGTTATCCCTACAAAATCATATAGTCTGGCTATGCTCTATCTTCACCACACAAAATATTTAAATCATGCACAACCCCGATGACAAGCCAAGCAATTGTTTCATACTTTTGACATTCTCAAAACTTTTTCAATTTTCACACAATACATGAGCGTGAGCCATGGATATAGCACTATAGGTGGAATAGAATGGTGGTTGTGGAGAAGACAAAAAGGGAAAGATAGTCTCACATCAACTAGGCGTATCAACGGGCTATGGAGATGCCCATCAATAGATATCAATGTGAGTGAGTAGGGATTGCCATGCAACGGATGCACTAGAGCTATAAGTATATGAAATCTCAAAAACAAACTAAGTGGGTGTGCATCCAACTTGCTTGCTCATGAAGACCTAGGGCAATTTGAGGAAGCCCATCATTGGAATATACAGGACAAGTTCTATAATGAAAGATTCCCACTAGTATATGAAAGTGATAACATGAGAGACTCTCTACTATGAAGATCATGGTGCTACTTTGAAGCACAAGTGTGGTAAAAGGATAGTAACATTGTCCCTTCTCTCTTTTTCTCTCATTTTTTTATTTGGGCCTTTTGTCTTTTTTATGGCCTCTTTTCTTTCTCCTTTTTTTATTTTGGATTCTTTGGCCTCTTTTATTTATTTTTCGTCCGGAGTCTCATCCCGACTTGTGGGGGAATCATAGTCTCCATCATCCTTTCCTCACTGGGACAATGCTCTAATAATGATGATCATCACACTTTTATTTTTCTTACAACTCAACAATTACAACTCGATACTTAGAACAAAATATGACTCTGTGTGAATGCCTCCGGCGGTGTAGCGGGATATGCAATGACTCGTGAGTGACATGTATGAAAGAATTATGAATGGTGGCTTTGCCACAAATACGATGTCAACTACATGATCATGCTAAGCAATATGACAATGATGGAGTGTGTCATAATAAACGGAATGGTGGAAAGTTGCATGGAAATATATCTCGGAATGGCTATGGAAATGCCATAATAGGTAGGTATGGTGGCTGTTTTGAGAAAGGTATATGGTGGGTGTATGATACCGGCGAAAGGTGCGCGGTATTAGAGAGGCTAGCAAAGGTGGAAGGGTGAGGGTGCGTATAATCCATGGACTCAACATTAGTCATAAAGAACTCATATACTTATTGCAAAAATCTATAAGTTATCAAAGCAAAGTATTACGCGCATGCTCCTAGGGGGACAGATTGGTAGGAAAAGACCATCGCTCGTCCCCGCCCGCCACTCATAAGGAAGACAATCAATAATAAATCATGCTCCTACTTCATCACATAACGATTCACCATACGTGCCTACTACGGGAACCACAAGCTTCAACACAAGTATTTATCAAATTCACAACTACTCAACTACCATGACTTTAATATCACCATCTCTATATCTCAAAACAATTATCAAGTATCAAACTTATCATAGTATTCAACACACTCATAAGAAAGTTTTATTATTAATCTTGTATACCAAGCATATTAAGATTTTAAGCAAATTACCATGCTATTTAAGACTCTCAAAATAATCTAAGTGAAGCATGAGAGATCAATAGTTTCTATAAAACAAATCCACCATCGTGCACTAAAAGATATAAGTGAAGTACTAGAGCAAAATTATATAACTCAAAAGATATAAGCGAAGCACATAGAGTATTCTAACAAATTCCAAATCATGTATGGCTCTCTCAAAAGGTGTGTACAGAAAGGATGATTGTTGTAAACTAACAAGCAAATACTCAAATCATGCAAGATGCTCCAAGCAAAACACATATCATGTGGTAAATAAAAATATAGCTCCAAGTAAAGTTACCGATAGAAGTAGACGAAAGAGGCCTTCCGGGGCATCCCCAAGCTTTGGCTTTTAGGTGTCCTTAGATTATCTTGGGGGTGCCATGGGCATCCCCAAGCTTAGGCTCTTGCCACTCCTTGTTCCATAATCCATCAAATCTTTACCCAAAACTTGAAAACTTCACAAGACAAAACTTAAAGTAGAAAATCTCGTGAGCTCCGTTGGCGAAAGAAAAATAAAAGATCACTTCAAGGTACTGTAATGAACTCATTCTTTATTTATATTGGTGTTATACCTACTGTATTCCAACTTCTCTATGGTTTATAAACTATTTTACTAGCCATTGATTCATCAAAATAAGCAAACAACACACGAAAAACAGAATCTATCAAAAACAGAATAGTCTGTAGTAATCTGTAGCTAGCGCAAGATCTGTAACCCCAAAAATTCTAAAATAAATATATGGACGTGAGTAATTTATCTATTAATAATCTGAAAAAATAATTAACTAAATATCACTCTCCAAATAAAAATGACAGCAGTTCTCGTGAGCGCTAAAGTTTCTGTTTTTTACAGCAAGTTCAACAAGACTTTCCCCAAGTCTTCCCAACGGTTCTACTTGGCACAAACACTAATTAAACACAAAAAACACAACCGAAACATAGTCTAGATAAATTATTTATTACTAAACAGGATCAAAAAGCAAGGAATAAAAATAAAATTGGGTTGCCTCCCAACAAGCGCTATCGTTTAACGCCCCTAGCTAGGCATAACAATCATGAATAGATCTAGGTATTGCCATCTTTGGTAGGCAATCCATAAGTGGCTCTCATAATATATTCATAAGTTAATTTAATCTTATTTCTAGGAAAGTGTTCCATGCATTTACTTAATGGAAATTGGAATCTAATATTTCCTTCCTTCATATCAATAATTGCACCAATCGTTCTAAGGAAAGGTCTACCAAGAATAATAGGACATGAAGGATTGCAATCTATGTCAAGAACAATAAAATCTATGGGCACATAATTCCTATTTGCAACAATAAGAACATCATTAATTCTTCCCATAGGTTTCTTAATAGTGGAATCCGCAAGGTGCAAGTTTAGAGAGCAATCATCAAAATCACGGAAACCTAACAAATCACACAAAGTCTTTGGAATCGTGGAAACACTAGCACCCAAATCACATAAAGCACAGAATTCATGATTTTTAATTTTAATTTTAATAGTTGGTTCCCACTCATCATAAAGTTTTCTAGGGATAGAAACTTCCAATTCAAGTTTTTCTTCATAAGATTGCATCAAGACATCAACGATATGTTTAGTAAACACTTTATTTTGACTATAAGCATGAGGAGAATTTAGCATGGATTGCAACAAGGAAATACAATCAATCAAAGAGCAATTTTCATAGTTAAATTCCTTGAAATCCATAATAGTGGGTTAGCAACATCTAGGGTTTTAATTTCTTCAATCCCACTTTTATCAAATTTAGCATCAAGATCAACAAATTTCGAATTCTTGGAACGCCTTCTAGGTAAAGGTGGATCATATTCAGTCCCATAATTATCAAGATTCATATTGCAAAACAAAGATTTAATAGGGGACACATCAATAACTTTTAGATCTTCATCTTTATTTTCATAGCAACTAGAAGAACACACTCTATAAAGGCATCTTTCTTAGCACGCATCCTAGCGGTTCTTTCTTTGCACTCATCAATGGAAATTCTCATGTATTTGAGAGACTCATTGATATCATGCTTAGGTGGAATAGATCTAAGTTTCAAAGAATCAACATCAAGAGCAATTCTATCAACGTTCCGAGCCAAATCATCAATCTTAAGCAATTTTTCTTCAATCATAGCGTTAAATTTTTTTTGCGAAGTAATAAATTCTTTAATATTAGATTCAAAATCAGAGGGCATCTTATTATAATTTCATTAAGAATTGTTGTAGGAATTACCATAATTATTATAGGGATTACTAGGGTAAGGCCTAGGATTAAAATTTCCTCTATATGCGTTGTTACCAAAATTGTTCCTACCAACAAAATTCACATCCATAGATTCATTATTATTCTCAATCAAAGTATACAAGGGCATATCATTAGGATTAGAAGAAACACTCTTATTAGCAAATAATTTCACAAGTTCATCCATCTTTCCACTCAAAACATTAATTTCTTCTATCGCATGCACCTTTTGTATTAGTAGATCTTTCAGTATGCCATTGAGAATAACTAACCATAATATCATCTAGGAGTTTATTAGCTTCTCCTAAAGTGATTTCCATAAAAGTGCCTCCCGCGGACGAATCTAAAATATTTCTAGAAGCAAAATTCAATCCGGCATAAAAGTTTTGTATAATCATCCATAAATTTAAACCATGAGTAGGGTAATTACGTATCATTAATTTCATTCTCTCCCAAGCTTGTGCAACATGTTCATGATCAAGTTGCTTAAACCATGAGTAGGCTATGTGTTTGATCTCTCTCTCTCTCTCGTGTTCTTGAGGTGATACGATCTTGATGTATCGCGAGCTTTGCTATTATAGTTGGATCTTATGATGTTTTCTCCCCCCTCTACTCTCTTGTGATGGATTGAGTTTCCCCTTTGAAGTTATCTTATCGGATTGAGTCTTTAAAAGATTTGAGAACACTTGATGTATGTCTTGCCGTGCGTATCTGCGGTGACAATGGGATATCACGTGATTCACTTGATGTATGTTTTGGTGATCAACTTGCGGGTTCTGCCCATGAACCTATGCATAGGGGTTGGCACACGTTTTTGTCTTGACTCTCCGGTAGAAACTTTGGGGCACTCTTTGAAGTTCTATGTGTTGGTTGAATAGATGAATCTGAGATTGTGTGATGCATATCGTATAATCATACCCACGGATACTTGAGGTGACATTGGAGTATCTAGGTGACATTAGGGTTTTGGTTGATTTGTGTCTTAAGGTGTTATTCTAGTACGAACTCTATGGTTGTTTGTGACACTTATAGGAATAGCCCAACGGATTGATTGGAAAGAATAACTTTGAGGTGGTTTCATACCCTACCATAATCTCTTCGTTTGTTCTCCGCTATTAGTGACTTTGGAGTGACTCTTTGTTGCATGTTGAGGGATAGTTATGTGATCCAATTATGTTATTATTGTTGAGGGAACTTGCACTAGTGAAAGTATGAACCCTAGGCCTTGTTTCAACGCATTGCAATACCATTTATGCTCACTTTTATCATTAGTTACCTTGCTGTTTTTATATTTTCAGATTACAAAAACTATTATCTACCATCCATATTGCACTTGTATCACCATCTCTTCGCTGAACTAGTGCACCTATACAACTTACCATTGTATTGGGTGTGTTGGGGACACAAGAGACTCTTTGTTATTTGGTTGCAGGGTTGCTTGAGAGAGACCATCTTCATCCTACGCTTCCTACGGATTGATAAACCTTAGGTCATCCACTTGAGGGAAATTTGCTACTATCCTACAAACCTCTGCACTTGGAGGCCCAACAACGTCTACAAGAAGAAGGTTGCGTAGTAGACATCAAGCTCATTTCTGGCGCCATTGCCGGGGAGGTTAGCGCTTGAAGGTATATCTTTAGATCTTGCAATCGAGTCTTTTAGTTTCTTGTTTTATCACTAGTTTAGTTTATAAAAGAAAATTATAAAAAATGGAATTGAGGATACCTCATATGCTTCATCTTTTTAATATCTATCATGAAAATAAGGATTCCGATAATTTTGCTCAAGTGCTAGAAGAAGAATGCATTAAAATGTTTGGCACTAAATATTTGAATAATTAGCATGCTTGCAATGTTGTTAGTATGAATTCCTTGAATATCCATGATGCTAATGATATGCAAAGCTACAAGCTTGGGGAAGCTATGTTTGATGAAGATGATATTTTTTGTCCCCCAAGTTTTGATATGCAAATTTATAATGATGATAGCATGCCTCCTACTTATGATGATTATATTGATGAAAGTGGGTTTGGAAGAGTGTCAACTTTAGCAAGTAATGATCCCACTATTTTGGAGGATGTTGAATCTTATTATGATAATTATGAAAGTGGATTTGGAGAGGTCATGGCTTTATTTAGTGATGATTCCACTATCTTGGAAGAGGTTTCAATCGATTATGATGAGAACAAAGTTGCTACTTATGATAATTATTGTGATGATACATATGCTATAAAAAGTAGTGATGATTATATTTATAAAACTTGTCATGATTATGATTACCCTTTTTATGAACGCTACTCTTTTAATGTGGAAACAATTTATAGTATTCGAGTCTCTTATGATACTCCCACTATTCCGATTGAGAAGAATTTTGCTTATGTGGAGAGTAGTAAATTTTCTATGCTTGTAGATCATGAAAAGAATGATTTAGGTGCTGGTTATATTGTTGAATTCATTCATGATTCTACTGAAAATTATTATGAGGGAGGAACATATGCTTGTAGGAATTGCAATAATATCAAGTTTTCTCTCTATGTGCTTAAAGTTTTGAAGTTATGCTTGTTTTACCTTCCTATGCAAGTTGATTCTCGTTCCCATAAGTTGTTTTCTCACAAAATCCCTATGCATAGGAAGTGGGTTAGGCTTAAATGTGCTAGTCATATTCGTCATGATGCTCTCTTTATGTTTCAATCCTTTATGTGAGCATCATTGAAATCATCATGCCTAGCTAGGGGCATTAAACGATAGCGCTTGTTGGGAGGCAACCCAACTTTATTTTTGTTCCTTGCTTTTTTCTCCTGTTTAGTAATAAATAATTTGTCTAGCCTCTGTTTAGATGTGGTTTTATGTTTTAATTAGTGCTTGTTCCAAGTAGAACCTTTGGGAAGACTTGGGTGAAGTCTTTGCGATCATGCTGTAAAAAACAGAAACTTTAGCGCTCACGAGAATTGCTGCCATTTTTATTTGGAGAGTGATATTTAGTTAATTATTTTTCAGATTATTAATAGATAAATTCCTCACGTCCAGCAATTTATTTGAGATTTTTATGAGTTCCAGAAGTATACGTTTGATTCAGATTACTACAAACTGTTCTGTTTTTGACAGATTCTGTTTTTCGTGTGTTGTTTGCTTATTTTGATGAATCTATGGCTAGTAAAAGAGTTTATAAACCATAGAGAAGTTGGAATACAGTAGGTTTAACACCAATATAAATAAATAATGAGTTCATTATAGTACCTTGAAGTGGTGTTTTGTTTTCTTTCGCTAATGGACCTTACGAGTTTTCTGTTAAGTTTTGTGTTGTGAAGTTTTCAAGTTTTGGGTAAAGATTCGATGGACTATGGAATAAGGAGTGGCAAGAGCCTAATCTTGGGGATGCCCAAGGCACCCCAAAGTAATATTCAAGGACAACCAAAATCCTATGCTTGGGGATGCCCCGGAAGGGATCCCCTCTTTCGTCTTCGTTCATCAGTAACTTTACTTGGAGCTATATTTTTATTCACCACATGATATGTGTTTTGCTTGGAGCGTCATTTTATTTCATTTTTTTGCTTGATGTTTGAATAAAATACCAAGATCTGAAATTATTAAATGTTAGAGAGTCTTCATATAGTTGCATAATTGTTCGACTACTCATTGATCTTCACTTATATCTTTCGGAGTAGTTTGTCATTTTCTCTAGTGCTTCACTTATATCCTTTTAGAGCACGGTGGTGGTTTTATTTTTTAGAAATAGATGAACTCTCATGCTTCACTTATATTATTTTGTGAGTCTTTAGAATAGCATGGTAATTTTCTTTGGTTATGAAATTAGTCCTAATATGATGGGCATCCAAGAGGAATATAATAAAAACTTTCATATAAGTGCATTGAATACTAAGAGAAGTTTGATACTTGATGATTGTTTTGAGATATGGAGATACTGATATCAAAGTTGTGCTAGTTGGGTAGTTGTGAATTTGAGGAATACTTGTGTTGAAGTTTGCAAGTCCCGTAGCATGCACGTATGGTAAACGTTGTGTAAAAAATTTGAAACATGAGGTGTTATTTGATTGTCTTCCTTATGAGTGCCGGTCGGGGACGAGCGATGGTCTTTTCCTACCAATATATCCCCCTAGGAGCATGCGCGTAATGCTTGGTTTTTGATGACTTGTAGATTTTTGCAATAAGTATGTGAGTTATTTATGACTAATGTTGAGTCCATGGATTATACGCACTCTCACCTTTCCATCATTGCTAGCTGTTGGGGATATTACTACTGGGCATAAACCGGCCTACCTGGGCCGGATTAACTTCATCAGTAGATCAATGGTGTTAAAGCCTAAAGAGGCAGATAAAGGCCTAGGGCCCGTAGTCGGTTTACAACCTGTAGCCGTACATCGACGTTTGTGCATATACTTGTACTGTAAGTTAGGAACAAGGAGGGACCAACCCAGATACGAGTATGAACCGGTGTTGGGACTCTCTGAACCGGCGGGCATCACCCGTGTATATAAGGGGGCGACCTGGCGGCGGTTCAAGGACGACAGACAACAACTCGAGACATAGGCGAAGCTTGTTTCCTCCCTAGTCATCGAAACCCCATCAATTCCATCACAACTAGACGTAGGCTTTTACCTTCCTTGAAGGGGCCGAACTAGTATAAACTCTCTTGCGTCCTTGTGTCCGCTTTAACCCCTTCAAGCTAACCCGTCGCGATGGCTCCACGACTAAGTCCTTTCTCTAGGACATCTGCCGTGACAAAACCACGACAGTTGGCGCCCACCGTGGGGCTATCGCACGATGGTTTCCGGTTCTTGGAGGGCCGCTTTGAAGGACTCGAGGGCTATGCTGTAGGCCGGATGACTAAGAGTCGTCGCGGTAGGCTCTACATCGATGACGCAGGCTGGGGCCCCGAGGCCGGCTCAGTTGAGTACGGGTACCGGGTCCCCTTTGGCAGCATTCACGTTTTCATTGGTAAGATCGGTGAATCGGGCCCTGAGCCGGACATCTGCACCGACCTTGTCGAGACGGCTCAGCGTGCGCAATCCGCCCGGGTTAAACCGGCCATGAAGCATGCCTTCGTGGGAGTCATCCATGGAGGAAGTCATGAGGATGGATCGGGATTTCGCGGGGCGACTGTCATTTGTTCCGGTGACGAATCTTCGACCGGAGAAACCGAATCTCTTTATCAGCTACAAGATGGCCGGATTGGGAGCTATTCCGATGGCGACAGTATTCCGGACCCCTCCGATCTGCCCAACCGGGTTGGAATATTCATGGCCGGAACACAAGCAACGCTTCATTCTTCGACAGCTGCGGCGACAATTTCCGGTTCAGCAGCAGCGACGGCCGCCGGGGCAGGAGGCCCTGTGCGCCCGCCGGCTCAGGTTCTATCAGAGCTATTTGATGCATTGGCTGTGCTTATGGCGGAAGTTAATCCGCCAGATCAGGACGTTCACAATACGGAGATTGCAAGGGTAAAGGAACAAATCACCCAGGCCAAAGCGGATCTGGCGGCTGAGGACACCAGGATGGCCGCAGAGCGGACTGCTTTAGACGCACAGGCCTACAGGCTTATGTTAGACCAGAGCGCATCACATGAAGTCATGAGGAGGAAGCACCAATCCCGCTTACCTCCGGTTTTCGAGGCCAGAGACCTTTTCAACGCTCCAGGGCCAAGAGCCGGCAATCCGCTGGAGGGGAACCGGGCAGAAGCCCCTGGGACCGGTGCACCGGTTCAGCCTTGTCAGATCGATCCGCCTCGTCAAAACACCGTTGTACCTCAGGCTGCTTTAACACCCCCGGGTCACTAATCCAACCCAATGGACAATCTTGTTGCAGCTGCTGCACGGCTGGAGGCCATTCCAATTGAAGGTGACTCGCCGCAGGCAGTAGAGACACGGCGGGTCAAGGAACTTCTGAGGACCGCTTTGGCCCAACAGGAAGCATACTCGTACAGCCGCGACCGGATCCACTCGACCCCTCGTCCAAGCCGGAGCTATAACAGACATATGGATGAACCGACAGTGTCGAGTAATGAACAACGTGGGGCACCCCGGGACAACAACCCAGCGGGTGGTGCTGATGATGCTCAGGGAGTGGTGGACCGGGCCCGCGCGCACAGGGAGGCCGAGTTAGCCGCACAGCATCAGGCTCAGCAGCTCACGCCGGTTCATCCAACCACCTTGACCGAACCTGGTGTTACTTCCAGTTCTTTGGGGGTGCCTTGCCTTATCCCCGCTTTACGTAACGTGCGCCTGCCCAAGGATTTCAAAGGCCCGCGCAAGGTACCAAATTACACGGCGGATCAACCTCCAGAGACATGGGTGGAGAGCTATGAGATGGCCATGGAGATGCTCGATGTGGATGACGCGGCGTGTGCAAAATACTTCACCATGATGCTCGAAGGAACGGCCCGTACTTGGTTAAAAAGATTACCGGCTAATTCTATCAGTTCATGGGCCCAATTACGGGCCTGGTTTATCAGCAATTTCAAAGATACCTGTAAACAGCCTATGTCGATAGTGGACTTAGCTGCATGCATCCAGGAGGAAGGAGAATCAACGACTCATTGGGTGCGCCGGGTTTCACAAGTGTTGCACTCCTCAAACCGCATCAACGCTGACACCGCAGCATTAACCCTAGAGGGCAACTGCCGGTTTGGACCCCTGAAGCTGAAGTTGGGACGGATGAAGCGTCATTGCACCGACATGGGGACTCTCATGGCCGCTTTGGTGAAATATGCTGATTCTGATAGCACCAAGGATCCCGAATCTGATGATGACAAGACAGGGAAGGGAAAGAAGAACAACAGCTCCAAAGGTCAGCAGCATCATTGGGTAGGCAATGGCGGAGGAGGCAAGCGTAAAGCGGACGGTAACATGGACTTTGTGGCTAATACCAACACACAGAACAATGGCCAGCGACGCAAGGGTAGGCCAAGAAATCGTAGTGGGGCGCCCAACCCTAACCCAAACCGCCTAAACTATCTGCTAAGCCAGCCCTGTCCAAAACATGGGATGAAGGAGGAACCAGCAAACCACCTTTGGAAGGATTGCTTTATTATGCAGGAGTTCAAGAATTCTAATAATTTCCGGTATGATCGCGAATCTGGCGATGGCTCAGGGTCCGGGCCGGGTTACGGTGGAGGAAGTTCCGGTTCAGGGTTTAATGGTAATTCGGGCGGAAATAATGGTCAAAATAATCGGAACAACCAGGGTGGTTACAACCAACAGCAGCAGCAGTAGTCGGGTTACAAGAGCAACCCAAAGCAGTTGAGTGGTGGACAGTAGTACCATGTCTTTACCACTAGCTTGGACAAGCAAGACCAGAAGGTTCAGAGGCGCGCAGTCAACTCTGTTGAACCGGCCATACCCCGTTATCTACGTTGGTCTGAACAGTCGATCATATGGAGCAGAGAAGATCACCCACCCCAGGTCGATAATCCGGGTCAGTTGGCTCTGGTGGTGGCGCCTCAGGTGGGAGGTTATAAGTTTACCAAGGTGCTCATGGATGGAGGGAGCAGTATTAACATCCTGTACTATGAGACCTTCCGACGTATGGGGCTAACAGATAAGAATCTCAAACCGTCTAATACAGTATTCCATGGTGTAGTGCCAGGCAGATCAGCATATCCCATTGGTAAGATAGCTCTGGAAGTGGCCTTTGGGGATGATCATGATTCCAGGTCGGAGACATTAACGTTTGAGGTGGTGAAAATCCAAAGTCCATATCATGCCCTGTTTGGGCGACCGACATACGCCAAGTTTATGGCTCGGCCCTGTTATGTATATTTGCAGCTCAAGATGCCGGGTCACAAGGGGACAACAACGGTTCATGGAAGCCGCAAAATCGCTTTGGAATGCGAGGAAGGAGATGCGGCTTATGCAGAGTCGGTTTGTGCCACCGAGGAGTTGAAGTACTATAAAGACAATGTTGATCCGGCGGACATGACTCCGTTGAAGAAGCCAACTACGGAGCATGATCCGGCCCTGAAGTTCAAATCGGCAGCAGAGACTAAGCTTGTTGATTTCGTACCTGGCGATTTGTCCAAGAAGTTTAGCATCAGTGCCAACTTGGATCTGAAATAGGAAGGCACGCTCATCGAGTTCATCCGTGAGAATCAGGACATTTTCGCATGGAAACCTTCTGACATGCCAGGTGTACTGAGGCAACTCGCTGAGCACACACTTAATGTGGATCCTAAATACAAACCGGTGAAATAGTTCCTCTGCCGGTTTAACGAAGAAAGGCGCAAGGCGATTGGAGAAGAGGTAGCCAGGCTCTTAGCAGCTGGCTTTATTATTGAAGTTTTTCACCCTGAGTGGCTTGCCAATCCGGTGTTGGTCCTCAAGAAAAACGGCACCTGGCGCATGTGTGTGGATTACACAGATCTTAATAAGGCTTGTCCAGTAGATCCTTTTGCCCTCCCCCGTATTGATCAAATTATTGATGCTACGGCGGGTTGTGAGCATCTAAGTTTTTTGGATGCATATTCTGGCTATCATCAGATCAAAATGGCAGTTAAGGACCAGGAGAAGACATCATTTATAACTCCCTTTGGAGCCTTCTGCTATGTGTCTATGCCCTTCGGGTTCAAGAGTGCCCAGGCAACTTACCAACGATGCGGTCATGAGTCAGTTAGCACTGACCTAACGGGTCTGCGGAGGTAAAAGACCGACCATATACTTCTACATGGATCTCACGATAAACCCGATGGCTATACGTCGGTCAAGATCCCTGGTGAAGAGGATTTGGCTATTCCTGATCCGGAGGCTCGATTGGTGGCGGCTCTTCATGTTATTCCGGATTGGACGCTTCCTTACCTGGCGTACAAGAACCGGGGTGAGTTGCCAGAGGATGAAATTCTAGCAAGGCAGATAATCTGGCGATCCAAGTCCATGGCTATCATCAACGGCGAGTTGCATCATTGCAGTATATCAGGGGCTTTCCAACGCTGTGTGTCTCCTGAAGAAGGCCGTGAAATCTTGCATGAGATCCACGAAGGAGATTGTGGTCACCACGCCGGTTCAAAGTCTCTGGTGGCTAAAGCGTTTCGCCATGGTTTTTATTGGTTAACTGCTCATGCTGATGCGGAGGATCTGGTTAGACGGTGTGATGGTTGCCAAAGGTTTTCAAGGCGCGCTCATGTACCGGCTCAAGAATTGAGAATGATTCCGATTACTTGGCCGTTTGCGACTTGGGGGCTGGATATGGTTGGGCCTTTCAAAAGGTCCAAAGATAAGAAGACCCACCTCCTGGTGGCGGTTGACAAGTTTACAAAGTGGGTGGAGGCAGAACCTGTTAGCAAGTGTGATGCGGCCACGACGGTTTAGTTCATCAAAAAGGTGATTTTCCGGTTTGGCTTTCCGCACAGTATTATCGCAGATAATGGTACCAATTTATCCAAAGGTGCTATGAAGGAGTTCTGCGGACGAGAGCACATCCGGCTCGACGTTTTATCAGTGGCACATCCACAGTCCAATGGTCAAGCAGAAAGAGCTAATCAAGAGATCTTGAGAGGCATCAAGCCCCGGCTCATGGTTCCTTTGCAGAGAACGCCGGGTTGTTGGGTAGAAGAATTACCATCTGTGCTATGGAGTATCAATACAACACCCAACAGATCAACAGGATACACACCGTTCTTCATGGTTTATGGAGCGGAGGCGGTTCTCCCCAGTGATATCCGGCATGATTCACCTCGTGTCACAGCTTATATTGAAGCGGACAATGAGACAGCACGGCAAGATGGTTTGGACCGGTTGGATGAAGAGCGTGACATCGCAGCCGCCCGATCGGCGATTTACCAGCAGGATCTTCGTCGTTATCATAGTCGCCGAGTCAGGACCAGAACCTTTCAGGAAGGAGATTTGGTGCTTCGGCTCATCCAAGATCAGACTAACATGCATAAGCTATCCCCACCTTGGGAGGGGCCTTTCGTGGCCAGCAAGAATCTGCACAACGGGTCGTACTATCTGATCGATATTCGAGAGCATAAGGACTCACGAACATCAGAGGAAGAGACTAACAGGCCGTGGAATATAGCTCATCTTCGGCCTTACTACACCTGAGCCATTGGCTATATGTAACACCCCGGATGTAACTTTCCCAATTTGTACTCCAACTCTTGCCGTTTCCGGCGTTAAGTTATATTTATTTCCTCGGGTTCGGGTTTTGTCTCCGTGTGTTTTTGTCGTTGTCATGCATCTCATATCATGTCATCATGTGCATTGCATCTGCATACGTGTTCGTCTCATGCATTCGAGCATTTTCCCCGTTGTCCGTTTTGCATTCCAGCGCTTCGTTCTCCTCCGGTGGTCATTTCTACCTTTCTTTCGTTTGTGGGGATTAAACATTTCCGGATTGGACCAAGACTTGCCAAGTGGCCTTGGTTTACTACCGGTAGACCGCCTGTCAAGTTTTGTACCATTTGGACTTCGTTTGATACTCCAACGGTTAACCGAGGGACCGAAAAGGCCTTGTGTGTGTTGCAGCCCAACACCCCTCCAATTTGGCCCAAAACCCACCTAACTCTGCTCCATCATCTAGAGCGTTCGATCACGATCGCGTGGCCGAAAACCGCACCTCATTTGGACTCTCCTAGCTCCCTCTACCCCTATATATAGATCCCCACATTCCAAATCCCGGGCAAAACCCTAAATCCGCTCCTCCTCGCGCCGCCGGACACTGTCCACGCCGGATCGGACGTGTCCGACCTGCGCGCCGCCCGCCTGCAGCCACTCCGGGCGTGCCACGTGGCCGCCGCCTCCCACCGCCGCCGGAGCCCGCACGGGCCCGTAGCCGGCCCTCCCCGGCCCATCGCCGCGCCGCCCGCGCCCTCCTCCTCCACGGCGCTGCACCCGCGCCCGCTGCCATTCGCCGCCTCCCCGCCAGCGCGCCGCCGCTCGCCGCCCACCGCACCGGAGCAGCCGCCGCCTCGCGCCGCCCAGGTCGTCGCCGGCCGCCCCGACCGCCACCACCGCAGCGACCCGAGCCGGCGCCGCCACCGCCATCGCCATCGCCGGCCCCGCCTCCTTCTCTACTCCGGCCGTCGCCCGCATCATCTCCAGCGAGAGCGCCGCCGTCCTCGTCCCCGCGGTGAACAGTGCCCGCCGCCGCCTCGGATTGCGCGCCGGTCAAACCCTAGATCTGAGGGTTGTTTTTTTCTAAGTCCCTGATTTTTTTCAGTCCATATGCTCCTGTTCGAGACCCCGTAACTTTGCATCCGTAGCTCCGATTCATGCATATAGCATATCAAAATGTTCATATCAGAGAGTACATCATTTCGTTCCATTGCATCATTTTCTTTTGAGTTCATCTTGAAGCCCGAAATGCTGTTAGAAGAGGGCTACTTGAGTTAATTGTCAGATCTGCTGCTCCATTTAGGTTTTTGTCATTTTTGCCATGATTAATGTGTGCATGCTATGCCCTGATGCTCTACATGTGTTTTGTTAAGGATTTTTGTCATTTTTCCAGAGGTGCAACCCATGTATTCTTGTTATGTGTGTGGTGACTTGTGCAAGCTTGCAAAGTGGTACACTTGCTAATTCTGTTTTCAGGGACTTAGTGATTTCACTAAGTCCTGGAGCTATTTATCTCATGATGCCTTATGTTCTTGTTGTTTCCTAGTGATCCGTGCCTCTTTTGAGGATGATCAGTAAGGGAGTTTTGTTAATATTGTAGTTCTCTATCCAACCATGTCTTTGTTTGCAATTATGGAGCACCCTAGCTTGAGTCAATCGAGATCTACTTTTGCTACTTTGTGAATCTGGGCAGATTGTCAACTTGTTTGCAATTTTGCCGATGATGTTGTAGTTGATCCGTGCATGCTATGCCATTGTTCTTGCCATGTCTAGCTTGAATTTTGTGCCTTATTGAAGGGTGTATGCTTGTCTTGCCATGACTTGCACCGTAGTGAGTGCATGGAGCTCGTAAACATGCCTACTTGAGTTATATTTCAGCATGTGCCAGTTTTCACTAAGTATGAAAACTGATTATGTTTTTGCTATGTTCACATGCTTGCATTTATATTTTCTGATCCCTTTTGGCTCAAGGTCACTAAGGGACTTTTGTTAAGCTCTTTGAGTAGCTCCATGCCATGCTTTACTTTTCCATGTTCAGATCCTGTAGCATGTAGTTTTGTTGCTCCGAAGAGGGCTACCTGATCTGAAATTCCAGACAAGTGTTAATTTCACTAAGTCTGAGATATGTTTGCCATATGCATTTTTGCCATGCTTGTTTGAACCTGTTAATGGATAAATTGGCCGTAGCTCAGTGCTAGACTTTTGTTAAGCATCTTGTGTGCATCCCTTTCATGTATTTTTTTGTCATATGTGGTTGCTGTAGCATGTTCATTTCGTTGCATTTAGATGCCTACTTGCTGTAAATCGCAGACCGTTGTCATTTTTGAATTGCTTGCCATTTCCAAACCGTAACTCCGATTCCGGCGTTCTTTATATCGTTTTCAAGAGATTTCATATCATATTTCCAGTGGCACACTTGGAATTCCAAGTTGAGGCCAGGTTCTTGCATATCCTGTCATATCTTGCATTTTGCATCCCGCATCGCATCCCGCATAGCATATCATCTTTGCATTGTGTTGTTTGAGTTTGCACGTGGTTGATTGTATCCTTGTTGCTTGTTTGTCTTTTTTGGGTAGAGCCGGGATACGAGTTCACTAATGAGGAGCCCGTTGAGTTTGCTTTCGAGGATCCAGTCAACTCTGACAACTGTGCAGGCAAGATGATCATACCCTCGAAATCGCTACTATCTTTGCTATGCTAGTTTGCTCGCTCTTTCGCTATGCCAATGCTACGATGCCTACCACTTGCTTTCAAGCCTCCCAAATTGCCATGTCAAACCTCTAACCCACCATGTCCTAGCAAACCGTTGATTGGCTATGTTACCGCTTTGCTCAGCCCCTCTTATAGCGTTGCTAGTTGCAGGTGAAGATTGGAGGCCGTTCCTTGTTGGAACATTTATTTACTTGTTGGGATATCATTATATTGCTATGTTATCTTAATTCATCTATATACTTGGTAAAGGGTGGAAGGCTCGGCCTCCGCCTAGTGTTTTGTTCCACTCTTGCCGCCCTAGTTTCCGTCATATCGGTGTTATGTTCCCGGATTTTGCGTTCCTTACGCGGTTGGGTTATAATGGGAACCCCTTGATAGTTCGCCTTGATTAAAGCTTTTCCAGCAATGCCCAACCTTGGTTTTACCATTTTCACCTAGCCTCTTTTTCCCTTCGGGTTTCCGGAGCCCAGGGTCATCTTATTTCCCCCCGGGCCAGTGCTCCTCTGAGTGTTGGTCCAAACTAGAGTCCTGTGCAGCGCCCCCTCGGGGGAAACTCGAGGTTTGGTTTTAGTTGTATGGAGCGCTCATCTGAGTGTGCCCTGAGAAAGAGATATGTGCAGCTCCTATCGGGATTTGTCGGCACATTCGGGCGGTGTTGCTGGTCTTGTTTTAACCTGTCGAATGTCTTGATACCGGATACCGAGTCTGATCGGAATGTCTGGAGGAGGTCTATTCCTTCGTTGACCGTGAGAGCTTGTCATGGGCTAAGTTGGGACTCCCCTGCAGGGATTGAACTTTCGAAAGCCGTGCCCGCGGTTATGGGCAGATGGGAATTTGTTAATGTCCGGTTGTAGATAACTTGAACCTTAATTAATTAAAATGAATCAACTGAGTGTGTTACCGTGATGGCCTCTTCTCGGCGGAGTCCGGGAAGTGGACACGGTGTTGGAGTAATGTTTGCGCAGGTTGCTCTCTAGTTTCTCGCTCGCGCTTTGCCTCCTCTTCTCGCTCTCTTTTGCGAATAAGTTAGCCACCATACTTGCTAGTCGCTTGCTGCAGCTCCACTCATATTTACCTTGCCTTACCTATAAGCTTAAATAGTCTTGATCGCGAGGGTGCGAGATTGCTGAGTCCCTGTGGCTCACAGATTACTATTACACCAGATGCAGGGCCTGATGATTCCTCTCCAGGAGACGCGCATGAGCTCAAGTGGGAGTTCGACGAGGACTCTCAACGATTACTATTTCCTTTCCCGATGATCAGTAGTGGTGCCCAGTTGGGGTGATCGGGACCGTGTCGCATGTTGGGTTGTCTTTTATTTTGCGCCGTAGTCGGGCCATGAGTGTTTGAATGTTGTAATGCTATTTATGTACTTGATTGACGTGGCGAGTGTAAGCCAACTATGTTTATCTCCCCTTTTATTATTATATTACATGGGATGTTGTGAAGATTGCCTAACTTGCGACATATGCCTTCAATGCGATTATGTCTCTAAGTCGTGCCTCGACACGTGGGAGCTATAGTCGCATCGAGGGTGACGTTTACATAGACTATCACCCGAAGGAGTGCGTATCTCTATCCATAATCATAATCATTCGACCACCCCAAACAGGAATTTCGGAAGCAAAGCATTTCATTTTCTAGTAGCGCTTTAGTAGGTGAGGCTGAGACATGCTCTTTGCTCCTATATAAAAAAATGCCCGCCACTCGCCTCCAAACAGATACACTCGTAATAATGCTACGGTAAGAATAATTGACTCACTATGTGAAGATACCCCGAACAAGCCCCTCAAGGATTATTCCATAGTAACAAGTGACAGTAAATTTCAGCACACTATATAAATTTTTCCTTACCAAATTCCACCTACCAAAGGCGCTTCACTCCCCGGCAACGGCGCCAGAAAAGAGTCTTGATGACCCACAAGTATAGGGGATCTATCGTAGTCCTTTCGATAAGTAAGAGTGTCGAACCCAACGAGGAGCAGAAGGAAATGATAAGCGGTTTCCAGCAAGGTATTCTCTGCAAGTACTGAAATAAGTGGTAACAGATAGTTTTGTGAAGGATAATTTGTAACGAGCAACAAGTAACAAAAGTAAATAAAGTGCACCAAGGTGGACCCAATCCTTTTGTAGCAAAGGACAAGCCTGGACAAACTCTTATATGATGTAAAGCGCTCCCGAGGACACATGGGAATATCGTCAAGCTAGTTTTCATCACGTTCATATGATTCGCGTTCGGTACTTTGATAATTTGGTATGTGGGTGGACCGGTGCTTGGGTGCTCCTTACTTGGACAAGCATCCCACTTATGATTAACCTCTATTGAAGCATCTGCAAATACAACAAAAGTATTAAGGTAAACCTAACCATAGCATGAAACATATGGATCCAAATCAGCCCCTTACGAAGCAACGCATAAACTAGGGTTTAAGCTTCTGTCACTCTAGCAACCCATCATCTACTTATTACTTCCCAATGCCTTCCTCTAGGCCCAAATGGTGAAGTGTCATGTAGTCGACGTTCACATAACACCACTAGAGGAGAGACAACATACATCTCATCAAAATATCGAACGAATACCAAATTCACATGACTACTAATAGCAAGACTTCTCCCATGTCCTCAGGAACAAAAGTAACTACTCACAAAGCATAAACATGTTCATAATCAGAGGGGTATTAATATGCATATAGGATCTGACATATGATCTTCCACCAATTAAACCAACTAGCATCAACTACAAGGAGTAATTAACACTACTAGCAACCTACTAGCACCAATCCCGGACTTGGAGACAAAGAGATGAACTAGGGTTTTGAGAGATGGTGCTGATGAAGATGTTGATGGAGATTGCCCTCTCCCGATGAGAGGAGCGTTGGTGATGACGATGGCGATGATTTCCCCCTCCGGGAGGGAAGTTTCCCCGGCAGAACAGCCCCGCCAGAACCCTAGATTGGTTCCGCCAAGGTTCCGCCTCGTGGCGGCGGAGTTTCGTCCGAGAAGATGGCTTATGATTTTTTTCCCATCGAAAGAGTCCATATAGCAGAAGATGGTCACCGGAGGGCCACCAGGGGGCCCACGAGGTAGGGCGCCCAGGGGGGTAGGGCGCGCCCCCACCCTCGTGGGCAGGGTGTGGCCCCCTGGTGAAGTTCTTGCGCTCAATGTTTTTTATATATTTGGAAAACATCATCCGTGAAGTTTCAGGACTTTTGGAGCTGTGCAGAATAGGTCTCTAATATTTGCTCCTTTTCCAGCCAGAATCCCAGCTGCCGGCATTCTCCCTCTTTATGTAAACCTTGTAAAATAAGAGAGAATAGGCATAAGTATTGTGACATAATGTGTAATAACACCCATAATGCAATAAATATTGATATAAAAGCATGATGCAAAATGACGTATCAAGCCATAGTGAACTATGGCCCCCGGGTCTATTTTCATCATATAATCTCCTACTACTTAGTTATTTACTTTGCCTTTATTTTACTTTGCATCTTTATCATAAAAATACCAAAAATATTATCTTATCATATCTATCAGATCTCACTCTCGTAAGTGACATGTAGGGATTGACAACCCCTTATCGTCGTTGGTTGCGAGGATTTATTTGTTTGTGTAGGTGCGAGGGACTCGCGCGTAGCCTCCTACTGGATTGATACCTTGGTTCTCAAAAACTGAGGGAAATACTTACGCTACTTTGCTGCATCACCCTTTCCTCTTCAAGGGAAAACCAACGCAAGTGCTCAAGAGGTAGAGCATCTGTTACATTTTCGCGTATCACAACATGATTGTTATACTCGGCGACCGTCTGTCACCAAGCATGAAATCGTCAAGACAAACAAATTCGTACCGCCGGGAAATATTATTGCACACCCCTTTGATTCTAACCATAGATGTTCTTTTTGTCTGTTCTAAACAAAACAGTTCAACACCTTTGGCCCGGCGTACTGACTCGCGGCCGGGTTGAGTCGAAACTCAGTATGATGTAATCGCCACACATCATTAAGCAATTTACTTGAGAAACACCGTCAAGGTTGCTGAGTTGGACCCCTTCATGTGTGGGGTTTGTGGGTTCCTCGGTAAACCATTGGAGTATCAATCGAAGTCCAAATGGCACGAAACTTGACAGGCGGTCTACCGGTAGTAAACCAAGGACGCTTGGCGAGTCTCGGTCCAATCAGAAAATGTTTAATACCCGCACACGAAAAGAGGTAGAAAGGGACACCGGAGGACATAGGAGCGCCGGAATGCAAAACGGACAACGGGGAAAATGCTCGGATGCATGAGACGAACACGTATGCAAATGCAATGCACATGATGACATGATATGAGATGCATGACAAAGACAAAACAACACGAAGACAAAAACCCGACAACGAGGAAATATCATAACTTAGTGCCGAAAATGGCAAGAGTTGGAATACAAATATGGTAGGTTACATACGAGGTGTTACAACACTCTACCACTACGAAAGGATCTCGTCCCGAGATCTAGGACTGGAAAAACTCCGGGTACTCAGAACGGAGGTGGTCCTCGCGTTCCCAGGTGGCTTCACGGTCGGAATGATGTGACCACTTGACTTTCAGGAATTTGATAGACTTGTTGCGAGTCTTGCGCTCAGCTTCTTCAAGAATAGCAACGGGGTGCTCATGATAAGACAAGTCTTCTTGGAGATCAATCTCTTCAAAGTTGATGGTGCGGTCAGGAGTCTTGAAACACTTGCGGAGCTGAGACACATGAAACACGTCGTGCACGTTTGCAAAGTTGGATGGAAGCTCAAGTTGATAGGCGAGATCGCCTCTTTTGCCGATGATCTTGAAAGGACCCACGTACCTAGGGGCAAGCTTCCCTTTGATACCGAAGCGATGAGTACCTTTCATTGGAGAGACGCGGAGGTAGACATGGTCTCTGATCTCGAAAACCAAGTCACGATGCTTGCTATCATAGTAACTCTTCTGGCGCGATTGCGCGGCTTTGAGATTTTCACGAATGACTTTGCACATTTCTTCAGCCTCTGTGATCAAGTCATTTCCAAGAAATTGACGTTCACCAGTCTCTGACCAGTTAAGAGGAGTACGACACTTCCTGCCATAGAGAATCTCGAACGGGGCCTTGCCCGAACTCGCTTGGAAGCTGTTGTTGTAGGAGAATTCGGCATATGGAAGACAATCTTCCCACTTCATACCGAAATAAATGACACAAGCCCTGAGCATATCTTCAAGAATTTGATTGACTCGCTCGACTTGGCCACTGGTTTGAGGATGAAAAGCTGTGCTGAAGCGAATGTTGGTGCCCATGGCCTTTTGAAAAGAATCCCAAAACTTGGAGGTGAAGATGCTGCCATGATCTGAAGATATCAACTGCAGAATGCCATGCAAGGAGACAATCTTGGAGGTATATAGCTCTGCCAACTGAGCTGCTGTGATAGATTCTTTGATAGGAAGAAAATGAGCCACTTTGGTGAGCTTGTCGATGACAACAAAGATAGCATCATTGCCACGCTTGGACTTTGGAAATCCAGTCACGAAGTCCATCTCAATATGGTCAAACTTCCATTCTGGAATGGCAAGAGGTTGGAGGAGACCAGCTGGTCGTTGGTGTTCTGCTTTCACTCTTCTACAGACATCACATTCATTCACGAATTGAGCAATCTCGCGCTTCATTCGAGTCCACCAATACGACTGCTTGAGGTCCTGGTACATATTTGTACTTCCAGGGTGAATAGAGAGGAGTGAATTGTGAGCCTTGTTCATAATGACTTTACGAAGGTCACCTTTAGGCACAACAATGCGATCCTCGAAGAATAGAGTATCCTTGTCATCAAGACGATAGCACTTGTACTTGGGTTGACTCTTGGCAATCCCAATCTTCACCTTCTTCACCATAGCATCAAGAAGTTGAGCTTCGCGAATTTGATCTTCCAAAGTGGGAGAGACTTGGAGGTTGGCAAGGAATCCTTGAGGAACAACTTGGAGATTGAGTTTGCGGAAAGCTTCACAAAGCTCTGGTTGATAGGGCTTGATAATCAAACTATTGCAGTAAGCCTTCCTACTCAATGCGTCAGCAACTACATTGGCCTTGCCTGGAGTATATTCAATACTCGGATTATACTCTTGAATCATCTCTACCCAACGAGTCTACCTGAGGTTGAGGTTTGGCTGAGTGAAGATGTACTTGAGACTCTTATGATCAGTGAAGATGTCCACTTTTCTTCCCAATAAGAGATGTCTCCATGTTAAAAGAGCATGGACAACTGCCGCCAACTCGAGGTCATGAGTGGGGTAGTTCTTTTCGTTGGGCTTCAACTGGTGAGAGGTATAGGCCACAACTTTCTTCTCTTGCATCAACACTCCACCAAGACCTTGAAGGGAAGCATCACAGAAGACCTCGAACGGTTTGGATTCATCAGGAGGAGTCAGAACTGGAGTGGTGACTAACTTCTCTTTCAGGGTGTTGAAAGCGATGTCACATTCAGGCGACCAGACATACTTCACATGCTTCTGGAGAAGGTTGGAAAGAGGCTTCGCGATCTTAGAGAAGTTCTCAACGAACCTTCGACAATAGCTTGCGAGCCCAAGGAAGCTGCGGAGTTGCTTCACATTCTGAGGTGGTTCCCAATTCACAATTGCAGACACCTTCTCAGGATTAACCGCTATGCCCTTTGCGCAGATGATATGCCCAAGGTAGAGAACCTCATCGAGCCAAAACTCGCACTTTGAAAACTTCACATAGAACTGATGTTCTCTGAGTTTATCCAGCACCAATCTCAAATGTTTGGCATGATCCTCCTTGTTCTTGGAAAAGACCAAAATGTCATCGAGGTAGACCAAGACGAAGTCATTTGTGTAGGCGTTGAAGATGAAGTTCATCATGCGAGAGAATGTTGGAGGAGGGTTGACAAGGCCGAAAGACATGACAATGTATTCATATGAACCATAGCTTGTTCTGAATGCTGTCTTGGGGATATCTTATTCACGAATGTGAATCTGATGATAGCCCATACAGAGATCAAGCTTGGAGAAAACTTGAGCACCTTTGAGTTTTTCGAAAAGCTCATTGATGTTGGGAAGTGGGTACTTGTTCTTTAGAGTCTTCTTATTCAATGGACGATAGTCGACACAAAGTCGGTCCGTTCCATCCTTCTTCTTGACAAAAAGAACACCACAACCCCATGGAGAAGAACTTGGTCGGATGAGACCCATACGCTCTTGAATATCGAGTTGTTTCTTCAGCTCCTTCAACTCTTCAGGTCCAAGCTTGTAAGGACGTTTGCAAACAGGTTCCGTGCCAGGCTCAAGATCGATGACGAATTCAACTGGCCGGTGCGGAGGCATTCCTGGAAGCTCTTCTAGAAAGACGTCTTGATATTCGCAAACGACTGGAATCTGAGAGATGGCATCCAACTCACCCTTCTCATTGAGAGAAAACAGTCGAATGGTATCATCACGAGCGGCAAAGACGATTACATCCTCAGACGAATGTGGCAATTGGATCTTCCTGGCAGCACAATCAAGGTGAGCCTTGTGCTTAGAAAGCCAGTCCATTCCAAGAATAAGATCAATATCCGTGTCACCAAGGACATTAGGAGATGACAAGAACTTATAGTCGCCCAACGTGATAGAAACATCCGGAACGAAAACTCGAGAAGTCATTTGTCGGGCCGGAGAAACAATAGCCAAAGGTCTCGGCAAAACTTGAGTAACCAAATCATGCTTAGATGCAAAAGGTCTCGAGATGAAACAATTTGATGCACCAGTGTCAAAAAGAACTTTTGCAGGAATATCATTAACAGGAAGGTTACCCATGATGACATCTGACGAGTCCTCTGCCTGAGCTGCGTTCATCATGTTGACCTTTGCGAACTTGGGGTTATGCTTGACCACTGCGGTACTAGCAGATCTCATAGGAGGAGGAGGAAGACGCCTTTGATTGAAGCATTTGTTGGCATAGTGACCCTTCTGCTGACACTTGTTGCACGTGACCTCCAAGAGCGGACGGTGATACGGAGCACTTGATCTTGGAGCATGAGACGAAGTCTTATTCTCAAAGCCTGGGTTGGGTGGGTGGGAAGATCCATTACCACCTTTGCTCTTCTGCTGATAAGGCTGACAGAATGGAGGAGGAGGAGGCATCCAATACTTTTGCTGCTTAGTTGCCACTTGAGTTGAGGAAGAAGGAGTTGCACCCCTGACTCGTTTCTTTGAAGCATCGCACTTGAGTTGAGCAGTCTCTTGTTTCAGTACCATGTTGTAGAACTCATCGTACTTCTGCAGCTCAAAAAGCACGAGAGCTAGTTGGAGATCTTCTCTGAGGCCACCTCTGAACTGATAAATCATGCTCTTCTCGTCAGGGACGTCTTGCTTAGCAAAACAAGCGAGCTTCTGGAACATGATGTTGTACTGGTAAATAGACAAGCTGCCTTGCTTCAGATTGCGGAACTCCTCACGCTTGCTCTCAACAACACTCTGAGGAATGTGGTGAGCTTTGAAGTCTTGAAGGAATTCATCCCAGGTAATCACACGACCTCCTCTGGAATCTTTGTATTGCTGATACCATTCTGTAGCTTGATCTTTGAGTTGGAAGGAAGCGAACTTAACAAAGTCCTCAGGCCTGACGTTACTGCACTCGAAATGCTTGCACAGATCCACAAGCCAATCGTCAGCATCGGTTGCCTCAACACAATTGCTGAAAGTCTTTGGCCCGTTAGCAAGGAACTGGTTGAGTGTAGCAAAGTGACTCTGATTGCTGCCTTGATTCCCTTGACTGCCTTGATTGCGCTCTTGAAGAATTTGCATGATCAGCTGTGTGTTTGCATTGGTTGCGGCCATCACAGCTTGCCATGCCTCTGGAGGAGGTGGAGGTGGTGGCGGATCAGGATTCGGAGTCGTGCGCGTTGGAGGAGCCATCCTGAAGAGGGTGACCACCATTAGCACATTGACAGATAAATATTGAAGCTGAACCAATGGAATGAAAATTGCAACATATAGTCTTCACATCCGAGACAAAATGAACGAATGCATTCCTCTTCAAATGGTCACATATCCATAAATTGAGAAGCCACGTAGAATTAAGGTAGAGAAATAATCAACAAGGTACGGATCAAGAACGAATAATCGGTAAGAAATCCCAATCTCAAACCAATATTCGTGGAAGAAGAACTAGAGCTACTAGAATTCCCACCTATGAAACTCCCGAACCTTTCCGGTTATGCAATCAGGTGTTGGGGATACAGGGGAAGCATAATATCTCACCCAAACTAGCAAATCCTACATCCAGCTGTATCCATCCTTCAACACATAACCAAGAAAACTTCGGAAACCATCTACCTCAACCTTCGAAAAGCATCCGTTATACAAGTTATGGCGATACTCCCGAACTCCCGCCCCAGTACTGGGTGGCGTCGAGGTTATCTCACCAACGAAACTGCATAAAAGAGATTTTCGATGTCGGCGAACAATCTCCAAGTATTCCAGAACTTGCAACGATAAAATATGATGACAACACCTCAGAGCTCAACTCCCCGGGACACTTCCACTAAACCCCTGACAGGAGGCACCAAGACAATGTTCTCATCATAACCATCGGAACGATTCCAAGATACTCGCGTGATCCTAAATTTTTTTAGTGAAATTTGAGAAGAGAAGAGTCAAAACTCTACGTCAGGATGCCTTACCAGAGCGATGAGGAGACTGGGAAGTAAAAAGAATTCCTAAAGCTCTCCGATATATAATTCCTAAGACTCAAAACATTTTTCTAGACACAACTCGGCCGCTAAAACGATCAAGCAATGGGGCTCCTAAGGTCGGGGAAGGCTCTGATTACCAACTTGTAACACCCTCGATGCGACTATAGCTCCCACGTGTCGAGGCACGACTTAGAGACATAATCGCATTGAAGGCATATGTCGCAAGTTAGGCAATCTTCACAAACATCCCATGTAATGTAATAATAAAAGGGGAGATAACATAGTTGGCTTACACTCGCCACGTCAATCAAGTACATAAATAACATTACATCATCCAAACACTCATGGCCCGACTACGGCGCCAAAATAAAAGAGAACCCAACATGCGACACGGTCCCAATCACCCCCAACTGGGCACCACTACTGATCATCGGGAAAGGAAACGTAATCGTGAGAGTCTCTCGTCGAACTCCCACTTGAGCTCATACTTCGTCACCTGGAGCGGAATCACCTGGACCTGCATCTGGAGTTATAGTAATCTGTGAGCCACAGGGACTCAGCAATCTCGCACCCTCACGATCAAGACTATTTAAGCTTATAGGAATGTTAAGGCAAATATATGTGGAGCTGCGGCAATCAGCTAGCAAGTATGGTGGCTAACTTATACGCAAAAGAGAGCGAGAAGAGGAGGCAAAGCACGGGCGAGAAGCTAGAGAACAACCTGCGCAAACATTATTCCAACACCGTGTCCGCTTCCCGGACTCCGCCGAGAAGAGGCCATCACGGTAACACACTCAGTTGATTCATTTTAATTAATTAAGGTTCAAGTTATCTACAACCGGACATTAACAAATTCCCATCTGCCCATAACCGCGGGCGCGGCTTTCGAAAGTTCAATCCAGGGGAGTCCCAACTTAGCCCATGACAAGCTCTCACGGTCGGCGAAGGAATAGACCTCCTCCCAAGACGTTCCGATCAGACTCGGTATCTCGGTAACTCAAGACACTTCGACGGGTTAAAACAAGACCAGCAACACCGCCCGAATGTGCCGACAAATCCCGATAGGAGCTGCACATATCTCGTTCTCAGGGCACACTCAGATTGTCCAAACTTCCGGTAGGCCAGCCCAAAGTTGCCCCTGGTAGCCACCGGCGGCTGACGGTTTGGACCAACACTCAGAGGAGCACTGGCCCGGGGGGGTTAAAATAAAATGACCATTGAGTCTGCAGAACCCAAGGGAAAGAAAAGGCTAGGTGGCGAATGGTAAAACCAATGTTGGGCATTGCTGAAAAAGCTTTAATCAAGGCGAAATATCAAGGGGTTCCCATTATAACCCAACCGCGTAAGGAACGCAAAAATCCGGGAACATAACACCGATATGACGGAAACTAGGGCGGCAAGAGTGGAACAAAACACTAGGCGAGAGGCCGAGCCTTCCACCCTTTACCAAGTATTTAGATGAATTAAGATAACATAGCAATATAATGATATCCCAACAAGCAAATAAAAGATGTTCCAACAAGGAACGACCTCCAAACTTCACCTGCAACTAGCAACGCTATAAGAGGGGCTGAGCAAAGCGGTAACATAGCCAATCAAGGGTTTGCTAGGACAAGGTGGGTTAGAGGTTGACATGGCAATTGGGAGGCTGACAAGCAAAAGGTAGGCATCGTAGCAATGGCATAGCAAAAGAGCGAGCAAACTAGCATAGCAAAGATAGTAGTGATTTCGAGGGTATGATCATCTTGCCTGCACAGTTGTCAGAGTTCACTGGATCCTTAAAAGCAAACTCAACGGGCTCCTCGTTAGCGAACTCGTCTCCCATCTCTACCCAAACAAGACAAACAAGCAACAAGGATACAATCAACCATGTGCAAACTCAAACAATAAAATGCAATGATGGCATGCTATGCGGGATGCGATGCGGGATGCAAAATGCATGATATGACAGGAAATGCATGAACCTGGCCTCAACTTGGAAAGCCAAGTGTGCCACTGGAAAGAGGGGATGAAATCGCTTCAAAACGATATAAAGAACACCGGAATCGGAGTTACGGTTTGGAAATGGCAAGCGATTCAAGATATGACACCGGTATGCGATTTACAGCAAGTCGGCATCTAAATGTAACGAAATGAACATGCTATAGCACCCAAACATGACAAAAAAATACATGGCAGGGATTCACACAAGATGCTTAACAAAAGACTAGCACTGAGCTACGGCCAATTCATCCATTATGAGGTTCAAACAAGCATGGCAAAAACGCAAATGCAAAACAGATCTCAGACTTAGTGAAATTAACACTTGTCTGAAATTTCAGATCACGGAGCCCTCTTCGGAGCAGCAAAACAACATGATACATGACCTGAACATGACAAAGACGAATATGGCATGGAGCTACTCAACAAGCTTAACAAAAGTCCCAAAGTGACCTGGGGCCAAAAGGGATCACAAAATATACTAACAAGCACCCGAACATAGCTAAAACACAATCAGTTTTCAGACTTAGTGAAAACTGAGACATGCTGAAAGTTAACTCACGAAGGCATGTAAACGAGCTCGATGCACTCACTACGGTGCAAGTCATGGCAAGGCAAGCATACATCCATTAAGAAGGCGTAAAATGCAAGCCATACATGTTAAGAACAATGGCATAGCATGCACGGATCAACTACAATAACATCGGCAAAATCGCAAACGAGTTGACGATCTGCCCAGATTCACCATGAAGCTAAAGTAGAGCTCGATTGACTCAAGCTAGGGTGCTCCATAATTGCAAACAAAGACATGGATAGATAGAGCATAACATGATTAACAAAACTACTTTACTGATAATCCTCAAAAGCGGCACGGATCACTAGGAAACAAGCTGAACATATGGCATCATGAACTAAATAATCCCAGACTTAGTGAAAACTACTAAGTCCTTGAAAACAGATTTACCGGGTGCCTCACTTTGCAAGCTTGCACAAGTCACCACACACATCCTAAAAATGCATGGGTTGCACCTCTGGAAAGATAACAAGATGCTTAACAAAACATATGAAGGACTCACAGGCATAGCATGCACACAATAATCATGTCAAAAATGACAAAAGTCTAAGATGAAGTAGCAGATCTGACAATTAACTCACGAAGGCTCCTTCTAGCAGCTTTTCGGGCATCAATATGAACTCAAATGAAAATGATGCAATGTAATGAAATTATGTACTCGTCGAGATGAACATTTTGATATGCTATATGCCCAAATCGGAGCTACGGATGCAAAGTTACGGCAGGTCAAAGTAGACATAAAAATTAGGGTTTCTAAGGAAAAAGTCAACCGAGTAGATGTTTTGGATCTAGATCTGGCCGGCTGCACTGTTCATCGACGTGGAAACCGAGGACGCCGGCGAGGTGGTAGCTCCGGCGACCGGATCCGAGGGAGAGGACACCGGTGGTGGCGCCGGGCTTGGCCGGGGCGGCGCCGGCGGTTGGAGGAGGCGGCGAGGCGGCGGAAGGAGAGGGCGGCGGCGGCCGGTGGTGGCGAAGGGCGCCGCGGCGGTGGTGGAGTTGACGGCGGAGGGGTCGGCGGCCGGGCGCAGGGAAGAAGCTCCCGGGCGGCGGCGGCGATTGGCCCGGTCGGGCGCGGGAGCGGGCCCGCCTCGGGCCTGGGCGGGCCGGCGGGAGCGGCGGCGGGGAAGTGGTCCGCCCGCCACGTGGCGCTTGGGGAGTGGTGAGGGGGCGCGGCGGACGTGTCCGGCTAGGCTCCGGACATGTCCGTCGGCGGCGGGATCTCTGTTTTTTTTAAGCTAGGGTTTCGTGGGGGAGGAGATCCGAAAACGAAGGCGGTGTATTTATAGGCATAAGTGGAGCTAGGAGAGTTCAAATGAGGTGCGGTTTTCGGCCACGCGATCGTGATCGAACGCTCTAGGACATGGAGCAGAGTTTGGTGGGTTTGGGCCAAAATGGAGGGGTGTTGGGCTGCAACACACACGAGGCCTTTTCGGTCCCTCGGTTAACCGTTGGAGTACCAAACGAAGTCCAATTGATACGAAACTTGACAGGCGGTCTACCGGTAGTAAACCAAGGCCGCTTGGCAAGTCTCGATCCAATCCGGAAACATTTAATGCCCACACACGAAAGAAAGCTAGAAATGACCACCGGAGGAGAACGAAGCACCGGAATGCAAAACGGACAACGGGGAAAATGCTCGAATGCATGAGACGAACACGTATGCGAATGCAATGCACATGATGACATGATATGAGATGCATGAAAACGAAAAACAACACACGGAGACAAAGAGCCGAACCCGAGAAATAAATATAACTTACATCGGAAACGACAAGAGTTGGAGTACAAATTGGGAAAGTTATATCCGGGGCGTTACACCTCCATAGTGGAGATATTGTTTCCACATATATATTGACCGATGGTAGGAATGCCCTCCAATTATTTCCTGTAACACGCGTACATTACGGCATGCCACACTGCAAAAACAAGGAGAATACGGCTTATAGTCGCCTTATTTTCTTGAATCTACAACCAAATGGGATTCCCCGCATCATAGAGCATGCCCAGAATGCAACATTTGTCCTTCCTAGGCAGACTAATGTTTATACTCACCATAATCTCTCGGATTTCCTTCCAAACGAGTGCCAATGGGTTCAGAAACTTGTCGGAAAAGCAGCAGGAAATGATGTTCTTTGACTTTGAGGGGCAAAAAGTCCTGCTTAGGGGCGGAATTTGAGGTTCCTCCGGGCCTCCTACGCAAGCTGGAAGTATATTCAAGATTCCCACGCACTTCACGAGCATATTGAGTACTTGTGGGTCCGAAACGGACTCGGAATGACAAAGTAATGACTGTTTTTGTGAACATCGGTCCTTTATATGGAAATCCCTCAAAGAACATCATTTTCTCATTACACGTTCTGGCGCGCCGGCCCAAATTTTTGAGTTCTCCATACTGGAATATTGTTTCCACATATATATTAACCGATGCCGGGAATGCCCTAGTCTTTTTAGTTGTCACACACGTTCGTTACGACATGTCACACGGCAAAAACAAGGACAATAAGGATGATAATCGCCTTATTTTCTTGAATTTACAACCAAATGAGATACCCCAGATCATAGAGCATGTGCAGAATGCAATGTTTGTCCTTACCACGCAGACTAATGTTTATACTCACCATAATCTCTCGGATTTCCTTCCAAAGGAGTGCCAATGGGTTCAGAAACTTGTCTAAAAAGCAATGACAAACGATGTTCTTTGACTTTCATGGTCAGAAAGTCCTGCTTAGAGGCTGAATTTGAGGGTCCTTCAAGCCTCCTACAGAAGCCAAACTATTTTCTAGATTCCCACACTCGTCGCAAGCAATTTGAGTACTTGTGGGTCCGAAACGGACTCTGAATGACAAAGTTATTACCGTTTTTGTGAACACCGGCCCTTTATATGGCAGTCCTTGAAAGAACTTCATTTTCTCGTGACACGTTCTGGCATGCCGCCCCAAACTTTTCTGTCCTCCATAGCGGAGATATTGTTTCCACATATATATTGATCGTTGACAGGAATGCCCTACTATCATTGCTGTAACACACGTACGTTACGGCATGCCACACTGCAAAAGTAAGGAGAATAAGGCTTACAATCGCCTTATTTTCTTGAATTTGCAAACAAATGGGGTTCCACGGATAATAGAGCATGTGTAGAATGCAACGTTTATCCTTACCACGCGGACTAATGTTTATACTCACCATAATCTCTCAGATTTGTTTCCAAAGGAGTGCCAATGGGTTCAGAACCTTGTCTGAAAAGCAACGACAAATGATGTTCTTTGACTTTCAGGGGGAAAAAGTCCTGCCTAGGGGCTGAATTTGAGGTTTCTTCGGCCCTCCAGCCCAAGATGGAAGTATTTTCTAGATGTCCACATTCGTCGCGAGCATTTTGAGTACTTGTGGGTCCGAAATGGGCTGCAAATGACAAAGTTATGACCGTTTTTGTGAACACTGGTCCTTTATATGGCAGTCCTTGAAAGAACTTCATTTTCTCGTGACACGTTCTGGTATGCCGCCTCCAAATTTTGTGTCCTCCATAGTGGAGATATTGTTTCCACATATATATTGACCGATGCCAGGAATGCCCTCCAATTATTTCCTGTAACACACGTACATTACGGCATGCCACACTACAAAAACAAGGAGAATATGGCTTATAGTCGCCTTATTTTCTTGAATCTACAACCAAATGGGATTCCCCGCATCATAGAGCATGCCCAGAATGCAACATTTGTCCTTCCCAGGCAGACTAATTTTTATACTCACCATAATCTCTCGGATTTCCTTCCAAAGGAGTGCCAATGGGTTCAGAAACTTGTCTGAAAAGCAGCAGGAATTGATGTTCTTTGACTTTGGAGGGCAAACAGTCCTTCTTAGGGGCGGAATTTTAGGTTCCTCCGGGCCTCCTATGCAAGCTGGAAGTATTTTCTAGATCCCCACACACATCACAAGCATATTGAGTACCTGTGGGTCCGAAACAGACTCGGAATGACAAAGTTATGACCATTTTTGTGAACACCGGTTCTTTATATGGTAGTCCTTGAAAGAACATCATTTTCTCGTTACACGTTCTGGCGCGCCGGACCAAATTTTTGAGTTCTCCATACTGGAATATTGTTTCCACATATATATTAACCGATGCCAGGAATACCCTAATCTTTTTGGTTGTCACACACATTCGTTACGACATGTCACACGGCAAAAACAAGGTCAATAAGGACTATAATCGCCTTATTTTCTTGAATTTAGAACCAAATGAGATACCCCAGATCATAGAGCATGTGCAGAATGCAATGTTTGTCCTTACCACGCAGACAAATGTTTATACTCACCATAATCTCTCGGATTTCCTTCCAAAGGAGTGCCAATGGGTTCAGAAACTTGTCTAAAAAGCATCGACAAACGATGTTCTTTGACTTTCAGGGGAAAAAAGTCCTGCTTAGGGGCCGAATTTGAGGTTTCTTCGGCCCTCCAGCCCAAGATGGAAGTATTTTCTAGATTTCCACATTCGTCGCGAGCATTTTGAGTACTTGTGGGTCCGAAATGGGCTCCAAATGACAAAGTTATGAACGTTTTTGTGAACACCGGTCCTTTATATGGCAGTCCTTGAAAGAACTTCATTTTCTCGTGACGCGTTCTGGTATGCCGCCTCCAAATTTTGTGTCCTCCATAGTGGAGATATTGTTTCCACATATATATTGACTGATGCCAGGAATGCCCTCCAATTATTTCCTGTAACACATGTACATTACAGCATGCCACACTGCAAAAACAAGGAGAATATGGCTTATAGTCGCCTTATTTTCTTGAATCTACAAACAAATAGGATTCCCCGCATCATACAGCATGCCCAGAATGCAACATTTGTCCTTCCCAGGTAGACTAATGTTTATACTCACCATAATCTCTCGGATTTCCTTCCAAAGGAGTGCCAATGGGTTCAGAACCTTGTCTGAAAAGCAACGGCAAATGATGTTCTTTGACTTTCAATGGAAAAAAGTCCTGCTTAGGGACCGAATTTGAGGTTTCTTGTTACACGTTCTGGCGCGCCGGCCCAAACTTTTGAGTTCTCCATACTGGAATATTGTTTCCACATATATATTAACCGATGCCAGGAATGCCCTACTCTTTTTGGTTGTCACACACGTTCGTTACGACATGTCACACGGCAAAAACAAGGACAATAAGGATTATAATCGCCTTATTTTCTTGAATTTACAACCAAATGAGATACCCCAGATCATAGAGCATGTGCAGAATGCAATGTTTGTCCTTACCATGCAGACTAATGTTTATACTCACCATAATCTCTCGGATTTCCTTCCAAAGGAGTGCCAATGGGTTCAGAAACTTGTCTAAAAAGCAACGACAAATGATGTTCTTTGACTTTCAGGGTCAGAAAGTCCTGCTTAGCGGCTGAATTTGAGGGTCCTTCAGGCCTCCTACAGAAGCCAAAAGTATTTTCTAGATTCCCACACTCGTCGCAAGCAATTTGAGTACTTGTGGGTCCGAAACGGACTCCGAATGACAAAGTTATGACCGTTTTTGTGAACACCGGCCCTTTATATGGCAGCCCTTGAAAGAACTTCATTTTCTCGTGAGGCGTTCTGGCATGCCGCCCCAAAATTTTGTGTCCTCCATAGTGGAGATATTGCTTCCACATATATATTGATCGATGACAGGAATGGCCTCCTATTATTGCTGTAACACACGTACGTTACGGCATGCCACACTGCAAAAATAAGGAGAATAAGGCTTACAATCGCCTTATTTTCTTGAATTTGCAACCAAATGGGGTTCCACGGATAATAGAGCTTGTGCAGAATGCAACGTTTATCCTTACCACGCGGACTAATGTTTATACTCACCATAATCTCTCAGATTTCCTTCAAAAGGAGTGCCAATGGGTTCAGAACCTTGTCTGAGAAGCAACGGCAAATGATGTTGTTTGACTTTCAGGGGGAAAAAGTCCTGCTTAGGGGCCGAATTTGAGGTTTCTTCGGCCCTCCAGCCCAAGATGGAAGTATTTTCTAGATTTTCACGTTCATCGCAAGCATTTTGAGTACTTGTGGGTCCGAAATGGGCTCCAAATGACAAAGTTATGACCGTTTTTGTGAACACCGTTCCTTTATATGGCAGTCCTTGAAAGAACTTCATTTTCTCGTGACGCGTTCTGGTATGCCGCCTCCAAATTTGTGTCCTCCATAGTGGTGATATTGTTTCCACATATATATTGACCGATGCCAGGAATGCACTCCAATTATTTCCTGTAACACACGTACATTACGGCATGCCACACTGCAAAAACAAGGAGAATACGGCTTATAGTCGCCTTATTTTCTTGAATCTACAACCAAATGGGATTCCCCGCATCATAGAGCATGCCCGGAATGCAACATTTGTCCTTCCCAGGCAGACTAATGTTTATACTCACCATAATCTCTCGGATTTCCTTCCAAAGGAGTGCCAATGGGTTCAGAAACTTGTTTGAAAAGCAGCAGGAAATGATGTTCTTTGACTTTGAGGGGCAAAAAGTCCTGCTTAGGGGCGGAATTTGAGGTTCCTCCAGGCCTCCTATGCAAGATGGAAGTATTTTCTAGATCCCCACGCACAAGACAAGCATATTGAGTACCTGTGGGTCCGAAACGGACTCGGAATGACAAAGTTATGACCGTTTTTGTGAACACCGGTCCTTTATATGATAGTCCTTGAAAGAACATCATTTTCTCGTTACACGTTCTAGCACGCCGGCCGAAATTTTTGAGTTCTCCATACTGGAATATTGTTTCCACATATATATTAACCGATGTCAGGAATGCCCTACTCTTTTTGGTTGTCACACACGTTCGTTACGACATGTCACACGGCAAAAACAAGGACAATAAGGATTATAATCGCCTTATTTTCTTGAATTTACAACCAAATGAGATACCCCAGATGATAGAGCATGTGCAGAATGCAATGTTTGTCCTTACCATGCAGACTAATGTTTATACTCACCATAATCTCTCAGATTTCCTTCCAAAGGAGTGCCAATGGGTTCAGAAACATGTCTAAAAAGCAATGACAAACGATGTTCTTTGACTTTCAGGGTCAGAAAGTCCTACTTAGCGGCTGAATTTGAGGATCCTTTAGGACTCCTACAGAAGCCAAACGTATTTTCTAGATTCCCACACTCGTCGCAAGCAATTTGAGTACTTGTGGGTCCGAAACGGACTCCGAATGACAAAGTTATGACCGTTTTTGTGAACACCGGCCCTTTATATGGCAGCCCTTGAAAGAACTTCATTTTCTCGTGACGCGTTCTGGCATGCTGCCCCAAAATTTTGTGTCCTCCATAGTGGAGATATTGTTTCCACATATATATTTCTCGATGACAGGAATGCCCTCCTATTATTGCTGTAACACACGTACGTTACGGCATGCCACACTGCAAAAATAAGGAGAATAAGGCTTACAATCGCCTTATTTTCTTGAATTTGCAACCAAATGGGGTTCCACGGATAATAGAGCTTGTGCAGAATGCAACGTTTATCCTTACCACGCGGACTAATGTTTATACTCACCATAATCTCTCAGATTTCCTTCCAAAGGAGTGCCAATGGGTTCAGAACCTTGTCTGAAAAGCAATGGCAAATGATGTTCTTTGACTTTCAGGGGAAAAAAGTCCTGCTTAGGGGCCGAATTTGAGGTTTCTTCGGCCCTCCAACCCAAGATGGAAGTATTTTCTAGATTTTCACGTTCATCGCAAGCATTTTGAGTACTTGTGGGTCCGAAATGGGCTCCAAATGACAAAGTTATGACCGTTTTTGTGAACACCGGTCCTTTATATGGCAGTCCTTGAAAGAACTTCATTTTCTCGTGACGCGTTCTGGTATGCCACCTCCAAATTTTGTGTCCTCCATAGTGGAGATATTGTTTCCACATATATATTGACCGATGCCAGGAATGCCCTCCAATTATTTCCTGTAAGACACGTACATTACGGCATGCCACACTGCAAAAACAAGGAGAATACGGCTTATAGTGGACTTATTTTCTTGAATCTACAACCAAATGGGATTCCCCGCATCATAGAGCATGCCCAGAATGCAACATTCGTCCTTCCCAGTCAGACTAATGTTTATACTCACCATAATCTCTCGGATTTCCTTCCAAAGGAGTGCCAATGGGTTCAGAAACTTGTCTGAAAAGCAGCAGGAAATGATGTTCTTTGACTTTGAATTTGAGGTTCCTCCGGGCCTCCTATGCAAGCTGGAAGTATTTTCTAGATCCCCACGCACATGACAAGCATATTGAGTACCTGTGGGTCCGAAACGGACTCGGAATGACAAAGTTATGACCGTTTTTGTGAACACCGGTCCTTTATATGATAGTCCTTGAAAGAACATCATTTTCTCATTACACGTTCTGGCGCGCTGGCCCAAGTTTTTGAGTTCTCCATACTGGAATATTGTTTCCACATATATATTAACCGATGTCACGAATGCCCTACTCTTTTTGGTTGTCACACACGTTCGTTACGACATGTCACACGGCAAAAACAAGGACAATAAGGATTATAATCGCCTTATTTTCTTGAATTTACAACCAAATGAGATACCCCAGATCATAGAGCATGTGCAGAATGCAATGTTTGTCCTTACCACGCAGACTAAAATGTTTATACTCACCATAATCTCTCGGATTTCCTTCCAAAGGAGTGCCAATGGGTTCAGAAACTTGTCTAAAAAGCAACGACAAACGATGTTCTTTGACTTTCAGGGTCAGAAATGCTTAGGGCTGAATTTGAGGGTCCTTCGGCCTCCTACGAAGCCAAAAGTATTTTCTAGATTCCCACACTCGTCGCAAGCAATTTGAGTACTTGTGGGTCCGAAACGGACTCCGAATGACAAAGTTATGACCGTTTTTGTGAACACCGGCCCTTTATATGGCAGCCCTTGAAAGAACTTCATTTTCTCGTGACGCGTTCTGGCATGCTGCCCCAAAATTTTGTGTCCTCCATAGTGGAGATATTGTTTCCACATATATATTTCTCGATGACAGGAATGCCCTCCTATTATTGCTGTAACACACGTACGTTACGGCATGCCACACTGCAAAAATAAGGAGAATAAGGCTTACAATCGCCTTATTTTCTTGAATTTGCAACCAAATGGGGTTCCACGGATAATAGAGCTTGTGCAGAATGCAACGTTTATCCTTACCATGCGGACTAATGTTTATACTCACCATAATCTCTCAGATTTCCTTCCAAAGGAGTGCCAATGGGTTCAGAACCTTGTCTGAAAAGCAATGGCAAATGATGTTCTTTGACTTTCAGGGGAAAAAAGTCCTGCTTAGGGGCCGAATTTGAGGTTTCTTCGGCCCTCCAACCCAAGATGGAAGTATTTTCTAGATTTTCACGTTCATCGCAAGCATTTTGAGTACTTGTGGGTCCGAAATGGGCTCCAAATGACAAAGTTATGACCGTTTTTGTGAACACCGATCCTTTATATGGCAGTCCTTGAAAGAACTTCATTTTCTCATGACGCGTTCTGGTATGCCGCCTCCAATTTTGTGTCCTCCATAGTGGAGATATTGTTTCCACATATATATTGACCGATGCCAGGAATGCCCTCCAATTATTTCCTGTAAGACACGTACATTACGGCATGCCACACTGCAAAAACAAGGAGAATACGGCTTATAGTGGACTTATTTTCTTGAATCTACAACCAAATGGGATTCCCCGCATCATAGAGCATGCCCAGAATGCAACATTCGTCCTTCCCAGTCAGACTAATGTTTATACTCACCATAATCTCTCGGATTTCCTTCCAAAGGAGTGCCAATGGGTTCAGAAACTTGTCTAAAAAGCAGCAGGAAATGATGTTCTTTGACTTTGAATTTGAGGTTCCTCCGGGCCTCCTATGCAAGCTGGAAGTATTTTCTAGATCCCCACGCACATGACAAGCATATTGAGTACCTGTGGGTCCGAAACGGACTCGGAATGACAAAGTTATGACCGTTTTTGTGAACACCGGTCCTTTATATGATAGTCCTTGAAAGAACATCATTTTCTCATTACACGTTCTGGCGCGCTGGCCCAAGTTTTTGAGTTCTCCATACTGGAATATTGTTTCCACATATATATTAACCGATGTCACGAATGCCCTACTCTTTTTGGTTGTCACACACGTTCGTTACGACATGTCACACGGCAAAAACAAGGACAATAAGGATTATAATCGCCTTATTTTCTTGAATTTACAACCAAATGAGATACCCCAGATCATAGAGCATGTGCAGAATGCAATGTTTGTCCTTACCACGCAGACTAATGTTTATACTCACCATAATCTCTCAGATTTCCTTCCAAAGGAGTGCCAATGGGTTCAGAAACATGTCTAAAAAGCAACGACAAACAATGTTCTTTCACTTTCAGGGTCAGAAAGTCCTGCTTAGCGGCTGAATTTGAGGGTCCTTCTGGCCTCCTACAGAAGCCAAAAGTATTTTCTAGATTCCCACACTCGTCGCAAGCAATTTGAGTACTTGTGGGTCCGAAACGGACTCCGAATGACAAAGTTATGACCGTTTTTGTGAACACCGGCCCTTTATATGGCAGCCCTTGAAAGAACTTCATTTTCTCGTGACGCGTTCTGGCATGCCACCCCAAAATTTTCTGTCCTCCATAGTGGAGATATTGTTTCCACATATATATTTATCGATGACAGGAATGCCCTCCTATTATTGCTGTAACACACGTACGTTACGGCATGCCACACTGCAAAAATAAGGAGAATAAGGCTTACAATCGCCTTATTTTCTTGAATTTGCAACCAAATGGGGTTCCACGGATAATAGAGCTTGTGCAGAATGCAACGTTTATCCTTACCACACGGACTAATGTTTATACTCACCATAATCTCTCAGATTTCCTTCCAAAGGAGTGCCAATGGGTTTAGAACCTTGTCTAAAAAGTAGTGGCAAATGATGTTCTTCAACTTTCAGCGGCAAAAAGTCCTGCTTAGGGGCCGAATTTGATGGTCCGTCGGGCCTCCTACGCAAGCTGGAAATATTTTCTAGATTCCCACGGTCGTCGCGAGCATTTTGAGTACTTGGGGGTCCGAAACGGACTCCGAATGACAAAGTTATGATCGTTTTTTATACTGGCGAACGTGTCCCGATGTTTCGATGAGATGGTGGCTATCGTTTTGGAGGAAGTCAACTTTGATGATCCGACTACGAACATGCGAAGACGTCGTGCCTTACCAATCGCTAAACCAACTCCGAGAGGTTATTGACCACGCCGGAGCATGATCAACCTGACCACGAAGGTCTATTTCCTGTAGGCAAATGAAGAACAAGCAAGAAACTAAGATTGCAATCTGGATATTGCGAATATAAGAGGAAAGCTTTATTGATCAAGGTGGGGTTCTATGACACATTTGTCTGGTCGTTGAACACAAATGAAGTACGCGAAGTTGCAGCTATGGCAAACTTTTATCTAAACAAAACCCAAAGTCTAAATGATGCCCTAAGGGCTGTATATATGGAGGAGAGAGGGGGGAATTTCGTGGCCCTTGGAGGAGGGGTCCGAAACCAACCCTAACTCTCGTTTCCCCATACATGCGGACTCTAAAAACAGCCTATACTTAAGTATTTCGAAAATACATGGGCCTGGCCCAATAATAAGGTGACACAGCACCTAGAATAGCCTCTCGATGAAATTTATGAAGTGGCATCTTGTATATTTCGTCCAAGGCTTCATGCACTCCTTATGGTGCCTTCAAAGTGTTGAAATCGTCACTTGTAACAACGTACTTGATCCCCTTGGGCATGCCATCATCTCCATGCTTGGTCTTGCTCCAGTGTTCATCCCTCTTATCCATGCCAGGCCCTTCATTTGCAAGCAAAACAAATGTATCCAATTTAGGCAGCATCATATTCTCATAAACATTAGAATCATTACCATGAAACGGAAGTACCTAATAATTTAATTGGCGTGCGCGAGCTCTAGTAATTGGTCCAGTATGTATAGCAGCAGGGGCTGTGGGTGTAACAGTGGTATTGATGTCCTCATCATCCTCCCCTTCTTGAAATGAAGTCGTCCTCGACGGAAGCTCATCTTCCTCACCCAAATAAGGCTTCAAATCTGCAATGTTAGGAGTGGGACTAACCCCAAAATCTATAGGCAGCTGAAGTTTATATGCATTATCATTTATTTTCTCTAACACCTTAAAAGGACCATCAGCACGTGGCATTAGCTTTGATTTGCGCAAATTAGGAAATCTATCCTTACGCAAATGTAACGAAACAAGATCTCCAGGTGCAAACACAACATGGTTTCTACCCTTATCTCCAGCAAGTTTATATTTAGCATTCATACGCTCAATGTTTTCCTTAGTTAACTAATGCATTTTTAAAATCAATTTAGCACGCTCTTTAGCATCAAAATTAACCTTCTTCGAAGATGGAAGAGGCAACAAATCAATAGGTGCACGAGGTAGGAAACCATACACAATTTCAAAAGGGCACATCTTAGTACGAGAATGCAATGAACGATTATAAGCAAATTCAATATGAGGCAAGCATTCTTCCCACATTTTCTTATTATTCTTCAAAATAGCCCTAAGCATAGTAGACAATGTTCTATTGACTACTTCAGTTTGTCCATTAGTTTGTGGGTGACAAGTAGTACTAAAAAGCAGTTTAGTCCCCAACTTAGCCCATAAACATCTCCAAAAGTGGCTAAGAAATTTAGTATCATGATCTGAAACAATAGTATTTGGCACACCATCCAAGCGAATAATTTCACAGAAGAACAAATCAGCAACATTAACAGCATCATCGCTTTTCTGACATGGTATAAAGTGTGCCATTTTCGAGAACCTATCCACAACAACAAATATGCTATCCCTCCCTTTCTTCGTTCGAGGTAAACCTAAAACAAAGTCCATAGATATATCCTCCCAAGGAACACTAGGTACAGGTAAAGGCATATAGAAACCATGATGATTGAGTCATGACTTAGCTTTTTGACATGTAGTGCAGCGAGCAACAAAACGCTCAACATCCCGTCTCATCTTTGGCCAAAATAAATGTGTAGCAAGTATATCCTCCGTCTTCTTGACGCCAAAGTGTCCAATTAATCCTCCTCCATGCGCCTCCTGCAACAACAAAGGATGAAGGGAGCTAGCTGGAATGCCCCCCCACTCACCTGGTAAAACCTCTTATTCCCCAAGCGTCGTAATTGATGGCGCGGTTGGGTTACCCACGTCCATATTGATGAGAATCCCGTAATAAGGGGGACACGATCTATGCTTTGACAAGACGTGTCAAGAAAACCGCCCCGCGTTATGTGCGGTACTGGTTGAGAAAAACGGTTCAAATAATGACCGGGCCATGACGTGATGTCATGCTGTCAAACATGTCAGCAGATTGGATTTGTGCAAATATTATTCTCTCTACGGTAGTATGAGGAACTTGTTTTGCAGAGCGAGACACTATTCTGGTGTTCAAAATCTTCTATTGAGTATTCGGAGGTGGAACCCTCCTTGCAATGCCGAAGACAATACTGCGCGCCGGACTCATCGTCATTGAAGCCTGGTTCAGGGGCTACTGAGGGAGTCCTGGATTAGGGGGTCTCCGGACAGCCGGACTATATCCTTTTGCCGGACTATTGGACTATGAAGATACAAGATTGAAGACTTCGTCCCGTGTCCGGATGGGACTCTCCTTGGCGTGGAAGGCAAGCTAGGAAATATGGATATGTAGATCTCCTCCCTTGTAACCGACTCTGTGTAACCCTAGCCTCCTCCGGTGTCTATATAAAGCGAAGGGTTTAGTCTGTAGGACAACATACAATCATACCATAGGCTAGCTTCTAGGGTTTAGCCTCTACGATCTCGTGGTAGATCAACTCTCGTAATACTCATATCATCAAGAACAATCAAGCAGGACATTGGGTACTACCTCCATCAAGAGGGCCTGAACCTAGGTAAATATCGTGTCCCCTACCTCCTGTTACCATCCGCCTTAGACGCACAGTTCGGGACCCCCTACCCGAGATCCAATGGTTTTGACACCGACATTGGTGCTTTCATTGAGAGTTCCACTGTGTCGTCACCGTAAGGCTTGATGGCTCCTTCGATCATCGATAGCGATGCGGTCCAGGGAGAGGTTTTCCTCCCCGGACAGATCTTTGTATTCGGCGGCTTCGCATTGCAGGCCAATTCGCTTGGCCATCTGGAGCAGATCGAGAGCTACGTCCCTGGCCATCAGGTCAGATTCGGAAATTTAAACTACACTACTGACATCCGCGGAGACTTGATCTTTAACGGATTCGAGCCCATGCCAGGTGCACCGCATAGTCATGATGAGCATGACATAACTCTGCCGTCGGACAGTATTCGAGAGATCGCATCTGCAACTACTCCGGCCGTCAATTCGGAGCAAATTGTGCCATCCGAGAGCGGAGAGATAGACCCTGCCATTGTGGCCGCACTCTCAGTGGCGATAGAGCCGGATACTGACTTCACCCCTTACGAGAGTCGTGTCGCCGAACCACTGGACTCGTCTTCGGCCATGGACTCCGAGCCGCCTGCATCCGTGCCCATCGAATCCGACTGGGCGCCGATCATGGAGTTCGCCTCTGCGGATATCTTTCAGCATTCGCCTTTCGGTTTTGTGCTAAATTCATTAAGGTCTCTCTCCTTGTCAGGAGAACCTTGGCCGAACTATGTCCGGCTAGAATGGGATGCAGACGGCGAAGAAATTCGCTGCCCACCCACCACCCACTTAGTAGCCACTTTCGACGATTTAACCGACATGCTCGACTTCGACTCCGAAGACATCGACGGTATGGACGACGATGTAGGAGATGAACAGGAACCACCGCCCACAGGGCGCTGGACCGCCACCTCATCATATGATATATACATGGTGGACACCCACAAAGAAGGCAATGGCGATGAGACAGCGGAGGAAGACCCCTCCAAGAAGCAACCCAAGCGCCGACGTCAGCAGCGCCGCTCCATGTCCCGCCATAGCAAAAGTAGTGATACCGGAACAAGATACAATAACACTCCGGATAGTGCCGAAGACGACAATAATCCCCTCTAGCACGATTTAGAGCAGGAGGGTGAACAAGCTAGCCCTCCAGAGCGGGCCGCATATGGAGAATCGGAGGAGGACAATCACATGCCTCTCTCCGAAGACGAGGTGAGCCTCAGCAATGAAGAATTTATCGTGCCTGAGGATCCCGTCGAGCAGGAGCGCTTCAAGCGTCGGCTTATGGCCACAGTAAATAGCCTGAAGAAAAAGCAACAACAGCTTCAAGCTGATTAAGATCTGCTAGCAGACAGATGGACCAAAGTCCTTGCGGCCGAGGAAGACGAACTCGAGCGCCCCTTCAAGAATTACCCAAAGCGCAGGTTGCTACCCCACTTCGAGGAGGAAGCATCTAAACCTACATCACCAGTGTACAATGCGGCTGACCAGCCACCTCGTGGCCGAGCCAGAGAGGCGTTTCGGCCTGAAGTTCAGCCTGCACCCCGCCGCCACTCAAACAAAAATACCAAGGCCCGGGGCAACACACGGGACCTCCGAGATGCATTGGAAAACAAGGCAAAACATGCAAGATCGATCTACGGATCACGGGGGCACGCACCAATACGCGACGATGATTGTCACGCCGGATACACTAAAAGCCAATCCGGCCGAGCCGGTCACAGCAGACAAGACTCGTACGAACCGCGTTGCGATATAGCCCGGCACAGAGGCGCCGCACACCCCTTATGCTTCACTAATGAAGTAATGGATCACGAATTCCCAAAAGGGTTTAAACCCATAAACATCGAATCATACGATGGTACTCCAGACCCCGCGGTATGGATAGAAGACTTCTTCCTCCACATTCATATGTCCCGCGGGGATGACCTACATGCCATCAAGCATCTCCCGCTCAAACTCAAAGGGCCGGCTCGACATTGGCTCAATAGCTTGCCGGCAAACTCCATAGGAAGTTGGGAGAACCTGGGAGAGGCATTCCTGGACAATTTCCAGGGCACTTACGTGCGACCGCCAGACGCTGATGATTTAAGTCATATAACTCAGCAACCAGGGGAATTGGCCAGGAAATTCTTGACCCGGTTCCTAACCAAGAAGAACCAAATTGTCGGATGTCTGAATGCAGAGGCCTTAGCGGCATTTAAGCATAATATCCGTGACGAATGGCTCGCCCGACATCTCGGCCAAGAGAAGCCAAAATCCATGGCAGCCCTCACGACACTTATGACCCACTTTTGTGCGGGCGAAGATAGCTGGTTAGCTCGTAGTACCAATACAGTAAGAAAACATGGCATAACACTAGCCAGGGATAGCAATGGCAAACCACGACGCAACAAACACAAGCGCTGCAAATATGGTGAAAACGCCAAAAATACGACAGTTAATGCCGGATTCAGGGGCTCAAAGTCCGGTTAGCGGAAAGGGCCGCCCAAAAATACAAATTTGGGTCCATCCAGTCTGGACCGCATACTCGCTCGCCAATGCCAAATTCATGGCACCCCAGAAACACCAGCCACCCATACCAACAGAGAATGCTGGGTCTTCAAACAATTTGGCAAGGCAGGCGCCAAAAATGAAGAGGGGTCTCAAAGCGACGACAGCGACGATGAGCCCAGATCGCCGAACACGGGAGGGCAAAAGAAGTTCCCCCCGATATTCAATCGGTGAATGTGGTAAATACCACCCAAATTACCCACTTGGACCAGAGATGCACCGTTAGGGACAGCGGCTCAACGGAACTCGCCATCCCACAATATAAGCTAGGGCTGGTCACCTTCAACCGCACAGATCATCCGGTTAACGCCAATAGGGGCAATCCAGCCGCACTAATCCTCGACCCAATAGTAGACGGGTTCCACCTCACTCGAGTCCTTATGGACGGAGGTAGCAGTTTAAACCTGCTTTACCAGGACACAGTGCGCAAGATGGGCATCGATCTTCAGCGATCAAGCCCACTAAAGCCACTTTTAGAGGCATCATACCAGGTATGGAGGTTAGCTGTACAGGCTCCATTGCCCTCAAGGTAATCTTCG
>NC_053026.1:312043332-312102898 GCF_003073215.2 Triticum urartu | reverse complement strand
CCGAGACCTACACCACCACTTTACCAGAAGAGGAACATTGGATGATTCGAGTTCAAGTTCCAGGAAGGACATTCACACCAGTAATTGTGGCCATAGAGTTTTTCTTTGATGCACCAACCTGGAGTCTAGGAAAGAGCATGGCAGCCCATATCGCCATTGGACACATTGGCAAAATTTATCACAAGGATCTTAAGGACACACTACAAAAAAAATACACTTCCGTGATGATATGTGTTTGTCACAGTAGGTCACTTTTTTGTCATGCATGTACATCCATGACAAATTTATGACAGAATCAAGATAGTCATACCTGTGCTGTCGTAGAAGTGTTCCATGACATTACCAAAATTATCATCACGGAAGTGTCCACTTCCATGACAATAAATCATGCGTCACAAAAGTGCTTTCGTCAAGGGTGACCGACACATGGCATCCACCATAACGGAACGACGTTAAGCTATCGGGTCGGGTTTTGGATCCGATAACCCGTTAACAGCCCCGACCAATGGGAAATTTCCACGTGTAAAATTCTTATTGGCCGGACGAAACACGTGTCAGCTCGTCAGTGGGTCAGATAGGCGCCTATGATACATTGACACGTGGCACGGCCCAACAGAGGCCCATTCTTGTGAAAAGGTCAGCCCGTTTGACTTGGTCAAAAGGTGGCGGGCCGGCCCATGTAAAGCCTGTTAACGACCTGTTCGCATATAGCCCATTTACAGCCCGCTAACCCAAGGCCCGTTACGCCCTATCCGAATTAGGCCCAGTAGCGTCATCTAGGACATCCAATATGATTCCAGCCCGTTTTCACTTCTGGCCCATGTATGGCCCATGATGTCTTTCGGCCCATATGAGGCCCTATGTAACTTTTGGCCTATTAACGGCCCGTGGTGAAACTGGCCCGTAATGAACAGTGTATCACTTTACACCCATTAATGGCCCGTGGTGAAACTGGCTCGTAATGAACAGTGTGTCACTTTATACCCATTAACAGCCCGTTATTCCGTTGGGCCGTTTCCAGCCCATGTTATCTTTCGGCCTTCTCAGAGCCCATTTATTCTTGGGCTCATTTCCAGCATTCGTTTACTTACGGCCCGTTACTGTCATTTTCTGCTTGTGGGCCAAATTCAGCCCGTGGTTACAGTCGGCCCGTTTGTGGTCCGTTAATACGTTGGGCCATTTTCATAGCGTCATCAAATACGGCCTATTAACGATGGCCCGTTACGGTCGGCCCATGAACGGACGATTCCAACTCTAGCCCATTTACGGCCATATTGCGGCCTGTTATTGGCCCATGTTTGGCCAATTGATCATACGGCCCGTATAAGGCCCATTGATGATACGGCCCGTAGAAGGCCCATTGTTTCTATGGCCCGTAGAAGGCCTACTGTTTCTACGGCCCGTAGGAGGCCCACTGTTTCTACGGCCCGTAGGAGGCCCAGTGTCACTATAGTAAATATTAGCCCATGGTTATTGTGGCCTAGTTTTAAAAATAGGTTATTGCAGCCACTAGTTAACCGTGGAAAAAGAACTGCAATGACTACAAGCAAACAAATAAACAAGACAACAAGGAAATAAATAAGCAAGCAACTAACGCTAGGCTATCACGGCTATTACACATATTACATCCACTGGGCATCAAAGTTCGCCACCAGTGCAAATATAGGGAACAAAGAAGCATATCATATACACTGGCCGTCAAAATTGGCCACCAGTGCATAAACACGACAGCAAAACAAGAGCATAACTGAAACAACTTCAGAAGAGCTCAAGAAACATTATCCTGGGTATCCACCATGCTGGTAATAAGCTTAGCAAGCTGATTAGCTTTGTCCTGTTTGGTGCTAAAATCCTCCAACGCTTGTTATTGCACACGAAAGAATGCATCTGAATGCTCCAGGGACTTCCGCAGTCCTTCCACTTCTTGTCGCAACACAGCTGATCGATGTCTTTCAGCTTGTAGTTGAGACTCAAGAAACTGAACTGATTCAGACAGTGAGTTTGAATAGCTTGTGCAAGCGGTAGTAGCTAGTAACTCCAACACTAAACCAAGACAGGATGTGTCACTGTCCCGAACCTTATCTGCATTACTTCCTTTACCGTTGCTTAATAAGGCACTCTTCCCCAATATTCTGTCAGCATTCTAAAAGAAGAAACAAGCAGACACATAACAAGTTTAGCATGTACTAGTATATGAAACTCATTTCGGTGAACCAGTTCATTAGTAAGGTGGACAGGATTAAACTACCAAGTCTTCTATTGCCAAGTACTAGTACATAATAAAAGCATCAAACAAACATATATCTATGTCCTATGGTAGCAATGGAATCTTAAATTGGAACAGTTGTTCTTCAGGTTAAGGCACTTGTTCTACATGAACAGAGTACAGTAAGATGCAAGAATATAATAATTAAAAATAGAAAATGAGCTCCTAGACCTTACCATATTCTTGGTTCGGGACCAGTATAGAACAAGGCGTTCCCAGTCATCGTCCTGTAAATGTGTCTCAGGAGCACGTAAGGGAATTTGATGAGTTTCTTTGCCGGTGAAGTACGTTTTCTTCAGGTAATTCCGATACTGCCACCAAGCATTCTTGAAGATAGCAGAGGTATTAGCACAGGTTACCTCATCCTGAGTTTCCAAATCGGTCCTTCTCTATAGAGAAAAATGGGAAAATTTGCTGTATTATAACCATCATGGAGGTAGGATGTATGGGACGAAGCAAAGTAATTGCCATGAATAACATTACTTACACATAACTCCTGGACAAACACCTGCAACTGGCATTTTCCTTCATCTTCAGTATAATATTTCCAAGATGGGAAGATACGCACATACGATTTAACAACATCAAATGCGATAGATGCTAAACTACGACTAGCTGGTTGTGCTTCCTCCACAGGAATAGGCGTACTAATTGGTGGAGTTGGGGTTCGCCGTGATAGTACTGGCCCTTTGGGCACTGGAGCTACCTTACTAACTGCTGTTGTTTGGGAGCTTTGTGGTGGAGATGGTGCAGTGTCAACAGGAATTGGGTTACTATTGGCTGGGGTTGGGGTTAGATTGGGTGAAGCTGGTTCTCTGTCCATCGTAGTAGGGGTGCAATCTGCGAGAGTTTGGGTTATGTGTGGTAGGGCTGGTTCTTGTGCATGTACAACCGGGGTGCTATCTCCACCAAGAGGTAGCACTGTTTTATTTGAAGACCGTGTTTTTAGTCCGCTAGATACTGGCATCACCCGCTCCAATTCAAATGGCTGATAAACAAGAAACATAGTTGAATGTACAGACATTGTATGAGAGACAGATGCAATAGATAGTGTGGAAAAAAGAGGGCATGAAATAGTTGGCATGTATATTGTTTAACTAAAACAGATAGCATGACATAATTTCACATATATGATGTCTATCTAAACTGGATAGCATAGCATAACATAATTCAAAGATATGATGAATAACTAAACATGATCGCATGACATAATTCACCTACGTGTTATCTAAGTAATCAGGATCGCATCATTTAATTCACACATGTGATTTATATGCTAAATAGAGGGCATTCGATATGATGTCTGAACTAAGAACATGGTGTTGAATATTGTGTATATGATGTCTAAACTATGCAATGCAAGACACCGTATGCATGATATGAGCAGTATAACCATGCCAAGTTAGAGCATACACCTCAGTGGGGGAATAGGACTGGTCATCTATCTCTGAATCCATCTCTGAGGAGCTATCGGGACCCAACAAGAGATTTGCTTCGACAGGTAGCACTGTCTGCTCTGAAGGTCTTGTTTTCACTCTAGATTTTTCCATCTCCCACCCAAATGGCTGATTCACAGGAAGAGTAGTTTAATGTACAAACATTGTCGACAAATGTAAATGTAATGAAGAAAAGGATGGGAAAGACATCATTCAAATATATGATGCCTGGTTAAACAGGATGGCATTGCACATTTCACATATATTATGGCTGGCTAAAAGACATGAGACTGCATAATTCCCATATATGATATAGAAACTAAATAGGTGGCATTATAGAACATGTCTAAACTAAGCAGATGACATATATGATGTCAAAAGTAGGCACTGCAAGGCAACATATGCATGATATGACTAACATCATCATGCCAAGGTAGAGCAAACACCTTGGGGGGGGGTAAATAGGAGTGGTCAGCGGCGTCCGAATCCGCCTCAGAACAGATATCTTCCTCTGGATTACAATCTGGAGAGGGGTGGGGAGGGTTTGCCATTGAACCCACCATGGAGCGATGCCTGCATGACATTGTATTGCCGCGCAAAACTCTTCTCTTTTTCTCTACATGTTCAGTATGACTGTGTACAATATCTGACATGCATACGAAAAAATATGGTGAGATTATCTAAGGAGAGCATGCAGAAATTTAGAGTGATGGTAACAACCAGTGGATCGATGTTTTTCCATTGAACCAAAATAGCCCTAATGGATCGTCGTGAATGTATAGTAATAAGTGATGCAACAAGTGTACAACCTCTTTGCCGTAGCCGTGTCGACCTCAACATCCTTGGGTTGGTCGCTGAAGCAGTTGAGGCAGAGGTGGCTGTCGGAGGTGTGGAGGAAGATCTGAGGGCGATGTAGATGGCGTCCAGGGCACTGCTCTATTGTGATGGATCATTCTATCATTGGAGCAGCTCCGGTGAGCCGTAAGACGTCAAGGCTGAAGCAGCACAAGACAGACATCGTCTATCTCAAGTGGGATTCTAATAGCATCTCCAATAGATGATGTAAAATGGATGTAAAATTAACATCACCAAAAACCACCTGACTACAATAGATGACGTAAAAACTATTGAGTCTGAACTTAACTGTCGAAACTGAAATTTACTGTGGAATCTGAATACTACTGTTGAAACTAAACGCAATGGTAGCAGAGAGGCACTTGACATGTAGTTTAGGGAGGGCCTGCAGTTCATCTTCAACCTGCACCCCCCTGAGCCGCCAGCCACCACCGGCCGAACCGCCGGTCCCAGCGCCGCCTCGCCGCCCCGAAACAACTCGCCACCGCCACCCCGGCCAGCCCTCTAGGCCCCCTGCCCCCACCCTGAACCCTAAGAAAAAATGGTCGGGTACCTCTCCGGTGAGCCCCTGTCCCCGCTGCGGGTGGTTCTTCCTTAACTCTGGCGAGCCCCCCCAACCCCTGAAAATCGACTGACCCAAAAGTCGGTTCAGTCGACAGAAGTGTGGCTTAATCGGAGCAGAGCAGCAGCACGAGCGAGGGGGAGAGCAGTAGCAGCAGCTGGCCGAGCGAGCGATCAAGCGAGAGCCGGAGCAGCAGCAGCAGATCCGCTGGTATGGACGCCGCCGCCGAAGGGGCCTCACACTGGGGGAGAGCCGCCGTGGAGATGTCGCCCGCGGCACCAGCTTCAAGGTAGCCGCTCCATGGGGGTGCGGGATGGAGCACCGTCGGCGCCGGGAGATCGAGTTAAGGAGAAGGTGCGATGCGATGAGTGTACAACCTCTTTGGTGGCACCGAGTAGGCCTCGGCTTCGTCCAAGGAGTCGGTGAGGATGCTGCGGTTCCGGTAGAGCAGGTTAAGGCGGCGTTGTGGGGATGGAGCAGCCGCGATAGATGAGACGATCATCAGAGCAGCTCCTTGGAGGTGGAGGACGGGGCAGCTGAACCGGCGGGACGGCGAGATGGACGACGGATCCTCATCCGGGGAGGTGGACGAGGGACGTCGAGCTGTTGCGGTGGACGACATCGTCGAGGAAGAGGCTCCGGCTGGGCAGCGGTGACGTGGCGGACGGAGGAGGGTGGGGTTTCGTGGCTGGAGCGGAGAGGTTATGGCGGACTGGGATTTCGAATGGCGAAAAGGGGGCGATGGGAAGGGGTGAAGCATGACTTAGGAACACGCTTGTCCAAAATGTAGGGTGTGTTACAAAAGTAGCCCCCACCAATTTGAACTAGTGGCCCTTTCGGCTCAGGGTTAGAAGGGGGATTTCGCGTGTTGGAATTTGGCAGCTGGAGGGAGTTTTCGCGCGCGTTGTAATTTCGGGATAGCAAGGCGCGGGTTGTGAAGGCGTCAGTTTTGGGAGCACGATATCTGAATTTTTGGGATATAACAAGACGCGGGTTGAATTTTAGGGACAAGCCTAACGTGTAGTAATATTGTACTTGTACATACTAAATCAATTCGCACTTCCCTCAACCAAAAAGAAAACGAAAAAAATAAAACTATTCACACCACACAAAGAGAGAGTCTTGCCCCATTTTACTATACAAATGCTATTCAAAGCTACTCCCTCCTTCCATCTATATAGGGCCTAATGTGTTTTTCGATGCTAACTTTGACCAAATATTAGAGCAATGATATATGACATGCAACTTACACAAAGCACGCCATTAAATTCGTCTGTGAAAGGTTCTTTCAATGATATAATTTTCACATTGTGCATGTCATGTACTATTAATCTTGTCAATAGTCAAAGGCGGTCTTAAAAATCTCATTACGCCCTATATAGATGGAAGGAGGGAGTATGAATCCATGTTATGTCCGATTAAATTTTTTTGCTTGTTGTATAATGCATGTAACCTACTCATACCAACATTTTAGTGCATTCCAAATGTCTATACTACCGCTGCAATTCGAACTAAATTTGAATTTGTTTCTCTATTTCAATAAGAATCTACAATCATGATTGTTGCCAACTTCAACCATCATAGTTTCCTTGCTATCCGCCAGATATAAATCAGACGGCCCATAATGCAGGATGGCAGGCACACCATCATCAACAACTCCGTTTTTTATAAGAGTAGAGATAAAATATATTAAATGTAGTATACCATGTTCATAACCACACCATGTGTATCACCGTTATATATATTCACACATCCGTCGGTTTGAAACACTATGATAAATTCTTCAAATATCTGAATTCGCTTTTTATAATGAAGTATATATGATCTCTATTCGTCTTTTACACCCACACAACCCTCTTATCTTTGTAGCTAGCGCTAACTTTCTCTTGTGCATGCACACGCCCACATCCCTCTCACCCTCCCTCAGCATTCTCTAGCTCCATCGCGCAAATTCGTCTTTTCACTTTATTTCGTTCACCCACGGTGTGTGTAGGCCCCCCAGCTCCTTCTTTATGGCGCACATCGATCGATATGCCTCTCTAGCCAGGTGTTCCTAGCACAAACACAAGCTTCCCCTCTTCTCTTGTCACCGTCCATGCCTCACTCCCACCACTCTTTTCATCATTCTCGTACTCGCACACTCCTCCCCCTCGATATAGTATGCCTCTCGTACCACCTCCTACATGCATCCCTCTCTCTATCCTTCTCCTCGTGCCTCATTTGCTTCTAACACACACATGCATGTATACCGATCGATCTCCCAACATATACCTAGATTGACTTTAACTACCCCCCCCCCCATCGATCGATGTACCTCACAAGTTGTGTCTCTCCTTTCTCTTACAAAGGGCGATTGATCTTCCTATGTAGTTATGTCTGCTTACCACAGCCACATCGTCCCCCCTCATCATTCGTGCATGCCTCCTGACCCGTCTCTCACACACACGTGCACAAACAACAAGCAGCCATCTCCTCTCTTATTGATATTGCGGGTGTGCCCTCCGTTTTTTCTAGCAAGCCTATCCCACCATTTGTTAGAAGCAACTCCACTACCACCCCCTCCAACACTCTAGCTCTGTCTCTCTCCCAACCTTATTCATCTCCTGCACATATGCATGGATGCCGATCGATCTCCCTTAATACATGAGGCAGATCGATCTCCTTAATACATGAGGTAGGCCTCTATCCTCCTTCACACATATACCAGCCATTGTACCTCTATAGTTAATTGGGCCTCCCTCTTCCCCCACCACACACCGATAGTCAAGCGCTGCAGGTAGGTATCCATGCCACAAAGACAAACTGCACATGTCCCATCTCATGTTCCAGTAGGCCAGCCACTCTATATCTTTGACGTGGGCACACACAAATTCGATGGCACTCTTTATTGATCGCGCGCGCACACACACACACACATCATCCCTCTCTTTGATTCTATGGACACCTCAAGCCGATGATACCTTCACTCACTTCTCGTGGATCGCCTCCTCTATATATATGTTATATCCAGGACTCTATTTCACACACATTGCATATGTTAAATTTTTTGATTCACCCCCCCCCCCACAAAAAAAACTCTCAAGAACCCACACACTATATCTCTCTAGGTTTGTATCTCTCTCACACAACCCCACGTAGGTGGTGTCGTATACAAGAAGAGAATAGGTGCACCGTGCACGTACTCACGCTTCGTGCCCAGCCACACCCGCGCGGGCACACGGTGGAGCTCATTTCTCCGCAGAAGCTGAATTTGTTTTTGAAACATCAAGTGGCCAGAGACTCGAAAACTTATTTTCCCATTAGTGACTTGTCAGGGCGGTGGATTTTAGTTTGTACGATAATGCTGCATCCACCTAAAATAACGAAAGTTCTTACACAAACTTCCTAGTAATTCCCTCTTCGTAGGTGCAGCATTACTCCTAACATTTGTAATATCAATTTGAAACTTGTAATATTGCCGTGTCCTATTACTGCGTTTTCAAAATCCTGTGAATCAAACAGGTTCTGAGTTGGTGATGATGTTGTGCCTCCCATCTTTCACCAATAGCCGTCGGATCTAGATCTGACGCATACAAACCAAGCTTCTCCATTTTTGCAAAAAGATTCCCGCACTTGTTCCCTATTTACAAACAACTCCTTGTCTCTCACAATCTAGGAGTAGAAGGCCGTGGAAAAATTTGGCGCGATGGCCGCTACCGGAGCCGTCCACCCCCAATGCACGGGCATTTACGCACGGGAAATTATGTCAAACAGGGCTAGTTGTAAGCAGGCTAGCTCTACAGCCATGATGATAGTGACTGCAGACGGTGAGGCTGACTATGGTATGCCGAACATGGCGCCTATACTCAGGTGCCATCTCCGGCGCAGGGTCTTGTCACTTCACTGTGAGGAGCAGCACGTAATAATTTGACCAACGGGTAGTACAGTGCTAGTACTCCTACTACTAGTACTAGTAGCACCACCGTCTGGATTTAGGAGTACTACCACGTCCACCGGCACTGAGGAACGTCTCCAGGTAGTATTGCTTGAGGCCGCCAGGGCGAGGGGGCGCTTGGACGACAGCTTCGTCTTCTTGTTCGACGAGGTCCTCGTCGGTTTCCTCGACAAGTTCACCGTCATCAAGAAGCTTGCAGACGACTTTGACGTAAGCCTCCAGCCGACGCGCCCAGGCTCTGCGATGCCCGTCACCCTCAACGGCCACTATGGTAACAACCTCTTCGACGCACTGGTGGCCCTGTGACTGCCTGCCGTCGCGCCGGAGAATGTCCACCTCGAGGTCGCGCTCGCCGCGCAGCGCCTGGCGCAGCAAGACACCATCGACATAATCACCCACGTCTACGCGCAAATCGTCCACAAGGACTACTACATGCAAGAGGAGGACGATAGGACGCTGGCCTTCTTGGAGCGCAGGGCAACCTTGGACGGCACTGTTCAGAAGCACGTTGAGCTCGCCGCCAACGCCGCTGCTCCTGACACGTCGGTTGGTGACCCGGCGCACTAGGGCGTGAGGATGTCGTTTAACGTTGATGGATCCGTATGTATTTTTATCTTTCCGTCAAATCCATGTAGTAGTATATGATACTACAGTAATTATCTTACCTTTCGCATCAACTTCATAATTTTCGTACATACTCCATGCATGAACGGCGCCAGAACCAAACTTCTCATTACTCTAGGCAAAATCGTTATTTTCTATCTACCGGTCACGCCATGGAGCAGAACCAAAGTTTACAAGTTACGAGTTCAAAAGGAAAAGTCTGTCGTGTTCGCGTCGCACCCCCACACGGTTGGTCCAGCACGCCGCTGAAGCGGGAATGCGTGCGGTGTTGCATTTTCACTTACAAGTGGGACCGTAGTTGAGCAAACCGACTATCGACAAACCCCCACCCCGCCCACTGCACGATGGCTGAGAAAACAGGAGGGAGAAGAGATGGCTGTAGCATGGACTCCAAGAAAATTGGTGTCGGATGGGACTCGTGTGGGTGGCGTGTGCCGTACTGCTTGAGGTGAATGCTACTGAGTTATGGCCCATGCCACCCCACTATATCGAGGTACGTAGAACAAATTTCCTGCAGTCTGTGCTCAGCCCTCCTCTATCTCTCTTCTCAGCCAGCCAGCGGACGCGTGGAGCCCATCGTCTGTTTGCTCACATGCGGCCCCACATGTCAGTGAAAACGCAAGAGGACCCACTGAACCTGCACATCTTTCACCTCGACGTGCTGGTGATGAAAAACAAATCCAATAAAGATCTTCGGTGGCCGCTTTTGGAGTTACTCAAGAGTAGTAAGATTCTCTTTATAGTTTAGCCCAAGATGCACATCTCGTGGCTTCAACTACCACTCTATTTTGTTTCATGACACGACCTGGATGCTGGATGTCCCACGTGTTGGCAAAAGGAGGAAGAACCCGACCAAATATTCGGTTCTGCTCTCGGATAAGATTAGTTCACTTGTTGATACTCCTACTAGAATAGAGGCTGGACATGAGACTAGATGTGAGGAAGCAACGTCTACTTCTTTACACTCGAAGAAGAAAGAAGCACACAAGATCGAGCCTCCACAGATCAACAATGAATGCATCGATAAGGCACTAATCCAACTTACAGGAGTAGTAAAATGTATTCTTGTGGTTCTTGTTTTCTTTGGTCTTGCTTTTCTAGTCAAAATTATCGTTGGAGTTCATGCAAAACGGAGGTCCGTTTGGGGCCGTGCGTTGGAGTTGGCCTTACAAGTGGGACCGCAATTAAGGAAACCGACTATCGGCAAACCCCCACCTTGCCCGCCGCGCGATGGCTGAAGTTAGAGAAACGATGAGGTTGAAGAGATTGCTCTAGCACGGACTCCAAGAAATAATATGGTGTCAGATGGATGTCGTGGTGGTGGCGTGTGCCGTACTCCTGGACGTGAATGCTTGTTCTGGCCCATGCCACCCTACTACTCCTACTACTTACTCCAACTAGTATATAGTATACTAGTATCGAGGATTCGAGGTGCTGGTTACGTACAACGAACACATTAACATATGGCTGCAGTAAAAACACCCGCCCGACGCGCGAAGCATGTGAAGCTAGTAGTACAAATTTAGAGAAGTGACTCGAAAGCCATTCATAAATTTAGTAAGTTTATCACAGGCATATCATTTTATTACATACAACAGGTCATCAACCCACATCGACAACGAGGATACATTATAAATACTAAAGTTTTCACCACACAACAAATAACAAGCCATGAAATGAACTTCAACTCAACCATTCCGTGGCGTTGGAAACGCTTGCTTTGAACCACAAGTGATTCTCTGGGACGGGCCATCCGTTGTCGATCTGGAGACCAACGCAGGACTGATCATCCAGGCTGGAGCGGCCTACTATATCAGTACCAGGGTAGGGAACCACCCAAATGTCCGAGGTATAGACACAGTTGCTTCTCATAAATGTGTCAACAACAGTTGGATCGCCTTTCACCATCATCGGATAGTTTTGTCCAAGGAAGAGCGAGTTTTCTCCAAGACTATCAATTCTGTGCCAGGGAGAAGGAGTTGGCGCTAGCACACTAGTATCCATCCCGAATACCATGCAACGGGTGTTGGAATAGGTCCAGAGAGTGCGACCATGGGAGACACCTGCTTCCTTAGCAGTAACATCATCAGTGGGCTGTATACACACAAGAAGAGGTGATCCATTGGAATTAGTTGCCAGGCGCCACAGAGTATATCGGCGCTGCTCGTCCTTATGCTCATGATCATCACCATCGTCATCTCCCCCTTGGTTATAAAAATTTTCAAGTATAGGTGGTGGGATGTTCACAGGACCTTGGAAACACAAGAAGGTTAATTAGTAAAGGGAAACTTGCAAACCCGCACGCATGTGGATGAAACAATTATAATTACGGTGGAAGACAAACGTACCGAAACTACTAGGATGCCATGCAAAAATAGTTCCACGAGTGGTGGCAGCAAACACAAGGCCCTCGTATTGAATTGCATCACAGTACTCATCCGTGTACAGAAACTGATTTTTGAGCAATATCCATCGAGTCGAACCACGAAGGACGGCAACAAGCTTGTCGAAGATAGCAACAACTTGATAGTTGTTGTAATTCCAAGAGCGGTTGGGAACTCGACAAATTGCTATCTTCCATAGAAGACAGTCACCATGATCGTATTTGAACTTGCGTACATTACCGGTGTGCTCAACCTCTGGGCAGTGTGCTGAGATTTTTGGAAGTGGAACCCAGTGACGAGTGTACACATTCACAAGTTCCCGCTCGCAGTTGGACCCAATGTAAACAACCCAATCTCCATTTGCGCCCGCCCAAGCCTTGCCCTCAAGCGATGGCATCTTAACATCATACGTATCATTATCAAGCGGCATCAACTGGCACAGGGCGAGGCCTCCGTCGTGCCGGCGCCAGTCATCAGGGTCACCGCGAAGAAGATAGGGGAGATCAAACCGCTCCTTGACTCTTGGGTTCTTTGTAATGATGTTATTAGTTGAGTCGAGAATGGGCTTGAACGAACCTGCCATGCTAGCCGAGGTGATGACGTTGCACCGATCAATGAGTTCCTCCACCACGTCATCTTTCAGATCGGGGCAAGAATAACGGGGTCGTTTCCGGCCTGTTCCCTCCATGGAGAAGACGATCGAACAATGGCAAAAGAAAGGGTGAAGGGCTGAAGAAAAAGGGAGGAGGGAGAGGAAGAGCGTGCGACAGCAGTTCCAAATCGAGAGGGAAAGGCAAAGAGTCGGTGGACGGTTGCGAGTTTGCCACGGTTCATGAAGAGGCGCCCCGGCCTACACGTCCGTTTGGAAATACTCCTACTACTCGCCGTCGTCTCACTGATATGTTGGAACGGGACCACATGTCAACAAAACATGGTGTGTAATTTCTCGTGCAAAATGCGATCTGGCCGCGTTGTCCCGAAGTGCCGCATTAGTTATCGACCTTTATTTTTTAATGGTGTGCCGATCAGTTTTGATTGAAGCATGACTAACTAGTACTGTACGTGGAGAGGATGACAGCAGGGACCCGCCAAGGTCATGGCAGTATGCAAGCAAGTGCCTCCTTATTTCAAGCCAATAAAAAATGGCTCCTCCTAGTGGATTTCTGACATCTGGGTCCCATGCCATTGTCAACGTAGTCAATAAACGAGAGAATTGCACAACGAGCGGCTGACACCAGGGACCCAGTAGCTTGCCCAGTTATTTTTGTTTTGGGTTAATTTGATAAATGCCACTCCAAATCTGGTGTATCCGAGAAATGCCACTACAATTTCCAAACTTTGAAAAATGCCATTTCATGCCATTTCTAGTGGTATTTTTCGAAGTCTGGAGTGGCATTTTTCAAAGTTTGCAAACTGCAGTGGCGTTTTTCAAAGTTTGCAAAAATTGCTGTGGCATTTTTCAAAGTTTGGAAATTGCAGTGGCATTTTTATGAATCACCATAATTGGAGTGACATTTATCTAATTTGTTTTTGAGATGGAAGTAGGGTGTCAACTGGGCTGTGCGGGACACTCTGGCCTGTCTAGACAACCTTTTCTTTTATGTTTACCACAGACCAACCTAGTAGTTTTTTTTTCTGAAAATGGCTAGCCCAGTTCTTTTGTGATTTGTCAAGTAAGTCGCTTTATCAGGCCTGCTGGGCTTAAGGATGGCAATTTTATCCATGGACATGGATATCCATGGATATCCGACCCGAATGGATAGGGTTTGGATATGCTTTTGTGTCCATGGGCGACGCCCAAACCCGACCCGATTGTTCGTGGATTGGGCATGGATATAATCTTGTACCCATGGATATACCCAAACCCGACCCGATAGTATGACTTAATGGGGGAAAATCTGTTATCCCTGCCCCACGGTCATATGTCCCACAGCAATTTTACACTTTTTTATCTAAAACATGCATAAGAAATTACACAATCCCCATCGTAACTTTTTTAGTTGACATTCAATCCCCTCTGTAACATACTCCAACACCTCGTCCCTTATTTTTACCTCCTTCTTAAATGACTCATCATTCTCATCTGTTAGAAAAATACTAAATGATCTTAGGTTATTAGTGGATGTTGATTTACCATAAGTGAAGCCTAGCCTACCACGAGGTGAAGAATAGAAGAGTTTATGTTAATATTGTGTTATGTCTTATTTATATGTCTCGAGAGGACCCAATGGATATCCAATGGGTATGGATATCCATCGGATTTGGACATGGACACAATTTTTCACCCATGGATTTTTTCATGGGCGGGCAAAGATTGTCTTCACGGACATGGATATGGATTTGAGATTGTTCAACCCGATCCAAACCCGACCCATTGCCATCCTTAGCTGGGCTGCAAATCTTTCAAGACGAGGAGAGCTTCATTCGGCTGGCCGAGAAAATGGCCTATCAGTAATGAGAAATGGGTTGTACATTTTTAAAACACATCAAACTGACAATTATTTTCAAATATATTTTTTCATTTCAAGATTTTAAATTGCATTGATTTTTATGGGTGGACAATTTATTGGATTTTATATAGATATACATTTATTTTTAAAATCAGTGTGAATGTGACTCGAAATTTCGGGATTAAAAACAGTTCAGACCGCACCGACATATGCAAAATTTCGTATAATTTTTGAACCATGGCCACAATATGGGCTGTAATGCTAACATAAAGAATATGGGCTCCAAAAAAACTCGTAAGAATTAGCAAATGAGCTTTAAATTATTTGAAATAATGGGAGATGGGCTGCATGCTGTTCTCCACAGATTTGAGGCTTTCCACAGATGGCCTATATACTGTTGGATGTCCATCCAATGGCCGTCGTGCTTCTTCAATCTCTGCTCTTCCTATTCCAGCCGCTCAAACAAGCGCCGGCGGGACTGCCTGCTCCCTCCTCCCCGCGGCCGGCTGTGCTGCCGCGCAGGCCTCACCGCCCCACCGTACTCCCATCGCTGGCCTAGCCATCCCTCTACTCACCCACACCTGCTGTTATTCTCCGGCGACGGCAGACGAACCAGTAGATCCTCATACAGTCGTACTCCCCTCCGTGTGGAAAACAAAAACAACGGCCGAGTCTTCCCTGCCTCCGTGTCGTTCCCTTCCTAGGCCTCGCCGTTGTCCACCGCCCTGGTGCTCTCGGCGTGGCGTGGTCAGCGTGGTCAACGACCGACATGCATCTGAAGTGAACTGTATGTGGAGAGGCTGACAGCTGGGTCCATGGCCGCACGCAAGGAAATGCCTCCTTATTACACACAAAATAATGATTTCCTCCACCTGACATCTGGGACCCACCGAAACGGCCTTTGTATTTCGCGAAAAAACGTTACCGCCACTAATAGCTCGGTCCCACCAGCTATATCTTCACACGCATGGAAGTGCCTCCTTATTACGCACAAAAAAATGAATACTCCCCCTGCTAGCTGGGACCCAGTATAGTGGGTCTACTAAGTTGATGGGGACGAAGGGCTTTGTCAACTTAGTCAATATGCACGATTCTAGCTCGACTGACCATACGATGTCCATCCAACGGCCGTAGTGCTTCAACCTCGGGTCTTCTTGCTCCAGCCGCCCAAAGCAGCGCCGATCGTGCCGCATGCTCCTGCCTCCCGTGGCCGGCAGTGCTGCCGCGGAGGCCGCACCGCCCCCATACTACTCCCACCGCTGGCCAGGCCATCCCTCCACTCCACTCACCCACACCCCCTGTTATTCTGCGGCGACGGCAGCGCAGCCGAACCAGTGAACCCTCGTACTCCTCTCCGCGTGGGCATCCACTGCCGCGTCTTCCCCGGCTCCGCGTCGTCCCCTTCCTAGGCCTCGCCGTCGTCCACCACCGTGGTGCTGTCGACGCGGCGTGGTCAATGTGGTCAACGACCGAATTCCATCAAAAGAATAATGTACGTGGAGAGGCTGACAGCTGGGTCCACGATAGCCGCAAGGAAGTGCCTCCTTATTACATGGAAAATAATTATTCCTCCACCTCACAGCAGGGACCCACCGGACGCCCACCAGTATATCACGAAAAAAAAAAGTTTGCCCCTGACTGCTGGGACCCACCCGACGGGCCACCGTATTTTGCAAAAAAAATGTTCCCCCTGCTGTCAGCTCAGACCCACCGGAAGTGCCTCCTTATTACGCGCAAAAAAATGAATACCCCCCTGCTAGCTGGGACCCACCTTAGTGGCAGGCTGACTTGTGGGCCTACTAAGTTGACGGGGACGAAGGGCTTTGTCAACTTAGTCAATATGCACGATTCTAGCTCCAGTGACCGTAAGATGTCCATCCAACGGCCGTAGTGCTTCTTCAACCTCTGGTCTTCTTGCTCCAGCCGCCCAAACCAGCGCCGGTCGTGCCTCATGCTCCTGCCTCCCATGGCCGGCTGTGATGCGGCAGAGGCCTCACCGCCCCCTACTACTCTCACCGCTGGCCAGGCCATCCCTCTACTCACCCACACCCCCTGTTATTCTGTGGCGACGGCAGCCTCACACCGCAGCGAACCAGTGAACCCTCGTACTCCTCTACGCGTGGGCATCCACTGCCGCGTCTTCCCCGGCTCCGTGTCGTCCCCTTCCTAGGCCTCGCCGTCGTCCACCACCCTGGTGCTCTCGGCGCAGCGTGGTCAACGTGGTCAAGGAACGGCTTCCATCGGACGTGGACTGTACGTGGAGAGGCTGACAGCTGGGTCCACGGCCACAGCAAGGAAGTGCCTCCTTATTACGTGCAAAATAATTATTCCTCCACCTGACAGCGGGGACCCACCGGACGGGCCACCAGTATTTTGCGAAAAAAATCGTTTCCCCCTGACTGCTGGGACCCACCGGACGGGCCACCGTAAAATGCCCCCCCCCCCGCTGTCAGCTCGGACCCACCGGAAGTGCCTCCTTATTACGCACAAAAAAATGAATACTCCCTCGGCTAGCTGGGACCCACCTTGCTGGGAGGCTGACTTGTGGGCCTACTAAGTTGACGGGGACGAAGGGCTTTGCCAACTTAGTCAATATGAACGATTCTAGCTCCAGTGACTGTACGATGTCCATCCAACGGCCGTAGTGCTTCTTCAACCTCTGGTCTTCGTGCTCCAGCTGCCCAAAGCAGCGCCGGTCGTGCCGCATGCTCCTGCCTCCCGTGGCCGGCTGTGCTGCCGCAGAGGCCTCACCGCCCCCTACTATTCCCACCGCTGGCCAGGCCCTGCGGCGACGGCAGCCTCACACCGCAGCCGAACCAGTGAACCCTCGTAGTCCTCTCTACGCGGGCTTCCACTTCCGCATCGTCCCCTTCCTAGGCCTCGCCGTCGTCCACCGCCGTGGTGCTCTCCGCGCGTCGTGGTCAACATGGTCAAGGAACGACTTCCATCGGAAGAGTACTATACGTGGAGAGGCTAACAACTGGGTCCATGGCCACAGCCCAGTTTTTTTGTGATTTGCCAAGTAAGTCGCTTTGTCAGGCCTATTGGGCTGCAAATCTTTCAAGACGAGGAGAGCTTTCATTCGGCTGGCCGAGAAAATGGCCCATCCGTAATGAGAAATGGGTTGTATATTTTTAAAACACATCAAACCGGCAATTAGTTTCAAATATCTTTTTTTCATTTCAAGATTTTAAATTACATTAATTTTTATGCGTGGAGAATTTGTTGGATTTTATATTGATATACATTTATTTTTAAAATAAATTTGAATGTGAGTTGAAATTTCGGGATTAAAAACAGTTCGGACCGCACCGAAATATGCAAAATTTCCTATAATTTTTTAACCGTTGCCACAATATGGGCTGTAATGCTAACAAAAAGAATATGGGCTCCAAAAAAACCTTAAGAATTAGCAAATGGGCTGTAAATTATTAGAAATAATGGCAGATGGGCTGTATGCTGTTTTCCACAGATTTGAGGCTTTCCTAAAAAAAGGTTGACGCACAAGCATTGACTGTTGGATGTCCATCCAATGGCCGTCGTGCTTCTTCAATCTCTGCTCTTCCTGCTCCAGCCGCTCAAACAAGCGCCGGTGGGACTGCCTGCTCCCTCCTTCTTGCTGTCGGCTGTGCTGCCGCGCAGGCCTCACCGCCCGATCGTACCCCCATCGCTGGCCTAGCCATCCCTCTACTCACCCGCACCTGCTGTTATTCTCCGGCGACGGCAGACGAACCGGTAAACCCTCGTACAGTTGTACCCCCCCCCCCCTCCGCGTGGGAAAGAACTGCCGAGTCTTCCCTGCCTCCGTGTCGTCCCCTTCCTAGGCCTCGCCGTCGTCCACCGCCTTGGTGCTCTCGGCGCGGCATGGTCAACGTGGTCAAGGAACGACTTCCATCGGACATGGACTGTATGTGGAGAGGCTGACAGCTGGGTCCACGGCCGCAGCAAGGAAGTGCCTCCTTATTACGTGGAAAATAATGATTCCTCCACCGGACAGCTGGGACCCACCGGACGGGCCACTGTATTTCGCGAAAAAAAACATTTCCCCCTGACTTCTGGGACCCACTAGCTACATCTTCGCACGCAAGGAAGTGCGTCCGGGCAAAAAAAAGATTTGCCCCCTGACTGCTGGGACCCACCAGCTACATCTTCGCAGGCAAGGAAGTGCCTGACAGTCAGGACCCACCTGGTCGAAGCGTACGTAGCGTTGTCATTCTGATCGCGAACGTGTACGTACATACTGGTCGATGTAGAGGCGCGCACGTGTCGTAGTAGAGGCGCGCACGTAGCATGTACACGTACGTACAGCGGCCAGGGTGCAAGAAAGAAAATACGGCCACGTATGTGTACATACGGGTGGGGTCTCGAACGCCTACTCGCGCATACATACGGCGAGGGCTCGTGTACATGGCTGGGTCGGAACGGAGAAACAGCGTCGTCGTCGTGTTCATGGGGAGGCAAAAAAATGCGTCGTGTTCATGGGAAGGCAACGGAATGTGTCGTGTTCATGGGAGGCAGTGGAATGCATCGTGTTCATCGGGAGGCAACGGAACGTGTGGGAGCCAACCGGCTGGGTCGGAATGGAATGCGTGGTCGTGTTCATCGGGAGGGCTTGGACGGAACAGGCGATGGAAACGAGGCCTGGCGTACTGCACAATGGAGGAAACGGACCTCCTACGTTCGGAACGGGGTCCTGTTGATCGGGAGGGGTCTGGCGTACTGCAAAACGGAGGAAACAGACCTCCTACGATCGAAACGGGGGTTCTGTTCATCGGGAGGAGTGTGGCGTACCGCAAAACAGACGAAACGGACCTCCTACGGTCGAAACGGGGGTCCTGTTCATCGGGAGGGGTGTGGCGTACCGCAAAACGGGACTCCACGGGATACTGTTCATCTCCACCGTCGACCCCCTCCAGCCTCCACGAGCTACTGTTCATCCACCGTTGACCTCCTCCAGCCTCCACCTGCGACTGTTCATCCACGGGCTCCTGTTCATCCAGCCTCCACCGCGCGCTACTCCACCGGCTACTGTTCAACCAGCCCTCTCCGCGGGCTCCTGTTCAACCACCCCTCCACGGGCTACTGTTCATCCCGCCCTCCACTATCTACTGTTCATCCTGCCCTCCATGGGGTGGTCCTGTTCATCCAGCCCTCCACGGGGTCCTGTTCATCCAGCCCCAACCGACACGATCGATCAGGGTCTTGTTCATCCAGAGGCAACACCACGTGGTCCTGTTCATCCACCCGCACTGGGAACTGTTCATCCAACCCCCCCCCCCCCCCCCCCCCCGCAACGCTCACTGTTCATCCAGAGGCAGCATCGATCGGCTTCAGTTAGCAGCAGTAGCGAAGGAATCGCTCGATCGGGTTCAGTTAACAGCCATCGATCGATCGCTCGGGTTCAGTAACGCGTAGCCTGCAGTGCAATCGCTCGGGTTCAGTTAGAGCCCAACGCCTCGCTCGGGTTCAGTTAGAGCCAACGCCTCGCACACACGCGCGTACGTGTATGAGAGAAACGCGCATCACTCGGCCCCCGACCTGACCTCCCACCGTAACTAGGAACTCCCTGAAATTTTCCTCGCCCTCGCTTCTACCACGGTTTTCTCTGTCATGGATGGCCCAAAGAATGTCATGCAGCCGCGTCTCCGGCCTGCCCAGGACGAAAAGCCCATTTTCTGTCATGATTTTTTGTCATAGAAGTAGGAGCCCACCACATGTATGATGATACCGGGTTTTGTCACAATTATCGTCATAGAAGTGTCATATGTATGACAGAAAAAATTTCGTTCGGCCCAAAATGTCACGGATGTGTCTTTTTTTGTAGTGACACTACCTACCAGATATGTGGGCGCCGAGATGAGAAATGGGAGATGATCAGCACCAGGAAGGGCATGTCCATTGCAGCTTACATTCAGGAGTTAAACCAGCACATTCGACACCAGGAGAACCAAATGTGCGCAAGCATGATAGACCTGAAGAAGTTGATGACTAGGAACATGGAGCTAGAAGAGGAACTCAAGTCTACACACGACGGATACAAGGAGGAAATCACCATACTAGTGGAGATGAATGACGACCTGACAAGGAAGCTAGGAGTATTCATGGGAGACCCTGCGCCAGGAGGAGATGACGACCATCCCAAGGACTACATCATAATTGACAACACTAACTCCGCCCCTAGTGATGATGATTGTGAAGACGAAGCTGGAGAAAATATCATGGAGCCTTCTACCGATCAAAATTTCTAGTGGACCACCATATTATTAGTAGTATTTTCCCCATGTATATATTAGTAGTCCGAGCACTATAACGATAGTTAGATCGATGTATGCCCTTGCCTGAATTGTTTTGAAGTGATATTGATTGTGTTTGTCTCATGTGCATATGGGTAGTGTTTTCTCACTAGACCTCATTCTATTCTAATCTCTCCCCTCTAAACCCATCAGATGCCTCTGAGACGTGACCCCGGATTTGCTTTCCCACCGAAGCTCACTCAGTTAATTCAACAGCAGAATACACCGATGCAGTTGCTAGTTCAGAACCAAGGCAACAACAACAATAACAACAACCCACTGCCACCACCTCCAGTTGACAACTTAGCCCATTTTCTGAGGTTATAGCCACCGGTGTTTTACGGTAGCACCGAGCCCATAGTTGCTGATGATTGGCTACGCAGGATTGGAAGGGAGTTGACCACTGCAGGTTACACAGATGCTGAGAAGGTGCGTTTTGCCGCACACCAATTGGATGGACCTACAGCCTCATGGTGATGATGAGGACATCAATACCATTGTTACACCCACAGCCCCTACTGTTAGATATACTGGAACAATTACTTAGAGCTCGCGCACGCCAATAAATTACCAGGTACTTTCGTTCTTGGTAATGATTTTCTTAATGTTCATGAAGATTATGATGCTGCCTAAATTGATACATTTGTTTTGCTACAAATGAAGGGCCTAGCTTGGAGGGGATGAACAATTTGGAGCAAGAAACACGCATGGAGTTGATGCATGCGACAAGGGGATCAAGAACGGAGTTACAAGTTGATGAAGGACTTTAAAGCCGCCATAAGGAGTGCATGAAGCCTTGGACGAAATATACAACATGCCACTTCATAATATTCGTCCATAGGCTATTCTAGGTGCTGCGTCACCTTATTAATGGGCCAGGCCCATGTAATTTCGAAATACTTAAGTATAGGCTATTTTTAGAGTCCGTATGTGTGGGGAAACAAGAGTTAGGGTTGGTTTAGGACCCCACCCTCAAGGGCCACGAAATTCCCCCCCTCTTCCTCCATATATACAGCCCTTAGGGTGTCGTTTAGACTTTGGGTTTTGTTTAGATTAAAAGTTTGCCATAGCTGCAACTTCGCATACTTCGTTTGTGTCCAACGACCAGACCAAGACGTCACAGAACCCCACCTTGATCAATAAAGCTTTCATCTTATAGTCGCAATATCCCGATTGCAATCTCAGTTTCTTGCTTGTTCTTCGTTTGCTCGCAGGAAACAGACCCTCGTGGTCAGGTTGATCGTGCTCCGGCGTGGTCAATAACCCTCGGAAGTTGGTTTAGCGATTGCTAAGGCGCGACGTCTCGCACGTTCGTAGTCGGATCGTCAAGGTCGACTCCCACAGAAAACGATAGCCACCATCTCATCGAAACATCGGGACACCTTAGCCTCTATCAAGTGGTATAAGATTTCCAGGTTGCTCGGTGAGATTTTACAGTTTTTCGTAGATTAGATCGAGTCTGTTCTTCATACCTACAGTCCATGAAAAAGCCACAAAAAAAATTTAGGGTTAGTTCATCATATCCGAACCAATCTGAGCCTTTGCATAATCTTTTTAGGGTTTTTGCTTTGTTGAATTTGCGGTTGCATCGTCGTGTCAAGTTGCTGGTCTTAGAGTCTAGTCTTTTAGAGTTTCGAGTTCTGGTCATAAGTTGTCACGCCGCCGCCGCACCATCATCATCTCCCATCTACCACTTTTGCTTATCCGCCACCGCTCTGAATCCATATCCATATACCACCACCAATCCGTATCCATATACCACCACCAATCTCTATCCATATACCACCACCGCTACCATATACCACCACCGCTGGCATATACCACAACCATATATCCACCACCAATCCGAGTTCTTCTCATATTAGGTTTGTTCTTGAGATCAATCTAAATTCCGATTCGTGTTTCCTTGCCTGCGTAGGTCTCGGAAAAAAAAGTCTGGAGACCCCCGGGCAGCTTTTAGGCCAAAATTTTCACGGGCAATTTTTTCCCTATCCTATTTTTAGGCTTTTCTGAGTCTTTTGAGCCACGTGCCATCATAGTGATTTTTTGTCGCACTTTTTCGTCGTCGCTGCCCTGATTCCGAAAAAAAAGTGAAAAAAAAAAATTTTGTGCCCATCCTATCAGTTTGACAAGGGAAGAGTTTTGAGACACTCGCCATTATAGTGATTTTTCGAAAAAAAAAGAGGAGCGCAAAAAAAAGGAGCGCAAAAAAAGAGCGAAAAAAAAGAGTTCCAGAGTGTGCTTTTCCCTTATTTATGTGCAGCGCCGTGATTTTGTTAGTGTTCTAGGCTCGCGTCTCTAGCACGGTCTAGCCTAGGACCAGCACAGTACCGTCGTTGAGCGTTTATTCAACTTTGCATCTCTGAATTGATTATTGCTGACCCTTTTTGCTACCATACTATAAGCCTTCCCAGCTCCACATACATCTACGTCGTGCGTTTGACTCTCCCTGGCAATCATTCTATCCAAGCTTTTGAGAGTTTTGACTACAACGGTTGCCGATCACCACCTGCTGCTGGGTAAGAACTGGTAAGAATTTGAGATTTGCTTGACGGATTTGTGACACCCGCCACCACCACCACTTGTTAGTAGTCTGTAGGATCATATTCTTGTGTGTTTCTATTGCTGCTAACCATGCCAGGATCACAAGCCGACGAGACTGACTGGGAGAACTTGACGAACAAGGAGCTTCATGATACGTTTCAGCAAATGATGAGTGTACAGGTGCAAGATGTGATAAACAGATTTGAAGAGGCCATGGAGAAGATAGATGGCATGGAGAAGATGTTTGAAACAAAGCTCGATAACAAGTTTGCTGAATTGCTTTCGCGTTTTCCACCACCACCACCGGCTGCTCCTGCCGCACCTCTGCAACAACAGCAACAACACCGACTACCTCCACGTCGGGAAACAGCCCTCCGCCGAGCGAGCCGTGTCCCTCTTCAGTCGGGCCAAACTGCTGGTGCTGCTGTTGATACTTCTGTGGCTCCTACTGTTGATGTGGAGGAGGATGATTATGTGGGAGATTATGAGGATGGGGTTGATCAAAATCAGAACTACGTGCCACCACCAGCACAGCAACCACCAGGTCGTCCACATGCAAATAATGGCAATGGTAGGGCTCACCCTCAGGTACGAGATCATGACCATCTCCCTAAACTAAAATTGAATATTCCACCATTTGAGGGTAGATATGTTCCTGATATATATCTTACTTGGGAGTTAGAAACTGAACAACGATTTACATGTTTACAATATCCCGAGGAGAGACGTGTTCCTGCTGCTGTTTGTGCATTCACTAGTTTTGCATGTGTTTGGTGGTCTGAGCATTGTAGATTATATCCTATTCCGGCTACTTGGGCTGCTTTGAAAACTGCTATGCGTACTCGTTGGGTTCCACCATATTATCAACGTGAATTACTTCAAAAATTGCAGCGCTTAAGACAGGGAAAAAATTCTGTAGAAGAATATTATCAGGAATTACAAACTGGCATGATTAGATGTGGTATTGTTGAGAAGAATGAAGCTATGCTTGCACGTTTTATGGGTGGATTAAATAGAGAGATTCAGACGATTCTAGAGTATAAGGAGTATACTAATATCACTCGTTTATTCCATCTTGCTTGTAAAGCTGAACGTGAAGTGCAGGATCGACAGGCATTGGCGCGGACTAACTTTTCTGCAGGTCGACCTTCATCATGGACACCACGTGCATCATCTACTTCCACACGTTCTGCTAGACCGGCGCCTCCGTCGGCTGCCACCTCCACCCGTGATACAATAAAGCAGGCGCAATCACCACTATCTGCCAAGAGCACACCTTCTGGGCCTGCAAAGAGCTCTTCTTCATCCATGGCATCAACAGGGCAAACATGTGATATTATTTGTCGACGTTGCAAGGGTGGAGGTCATTATGCGAGAGAATGCCCATCTAAGCGTGTGATGATTGTTACTGAGGATGGTGGGTATGAGTCCGCTAGTGACTATGATGAGGAGACTTTGGCTCTTATTACACGTGACGAACACGGTGGAGACGATTCTGATCATGAGACGCAATACATGGCTCCTGAAGATGCTGATAGGTATGAATGTTTAGTTGCTCAACGTGTTTTGAGTGTGCAGGTTACACAAGCTGAGCAAAATCAGAGGCATAATTTGTTCCATGCAAAGGGAGTTGTGAAGGAATGTTCTGTTCGCGTGATCATAGATGGAGGGAGCTGCAATAACTTGGCTAGCATGGAGATGGTGGAGAAGCTATCTCTCACCACAAGACCACATCCACATCCTTACTACATCCAATGGTTCAACAACAGCGGCAAGGTTAAGGTAACACGTACTGTTCGTGTGCATTTTAGTATCTCTACATATGCTGATTATGTTGATTGTGATGTGGTACCTATGCAAGCATGTTCCTTATTACTTGGTAGACCATGGCAATTTGATAAAAATTCTATACACCATGGTAGAAACAATCAGTATACTCTTGTTCATAACGATAAAAATATTACTTTGCTTCCTATGACACCTGATTCCATTTTGAAAGATGATATTAATAGAGCTAATAAAGCAAAACAGGAGACAAATAAGAGTGAAAATCAGATTGTGGCAAAAGAATTTGAGCACCAAATGAAGCCTAATAATAAACCATCTACTGTTGTTTCTGAAATTAAATTGAAAAGTGCATGTTTACTTGCCACCAAATCTGATATTGATGAGCTAGATTTCAGCAAATCTGTTTGCTATGCTTTTGTGTGCAAAGAGGCATTATTTTCATTCGAGGACGTGCCTTCCTCTTTGCCCCCTGCTGTCACTAACATTTTGCAGGAGTTCGCTGACGTCTTTCCACAAGACGTGCCACCGGGATTACCACCTATTCGAGGGATTGAGCATCAAATTGACTTAATTCCCGGTGCTTCGCTACCCAACCGTGCACCATACCATACCAATCCAGAGGAGACGAAGGAGATTATGCGTCAAGTACAAGAACTGCTCGACAAAGGTTATATACGTGAATCCCTTAGTCCTTGTGTTGTTCCTATCATTTTAGTGCCGAAAAAGGATGGTACGTCGCGTATGTGCGTTGATTGTAGAGGCATAAATAATATTACTATTCGTTATCGTCATCCTATTCCTAGGCTAGATGATATGCTTGATGAATTGAGTGGCTCTACAATATTCTCCAAAGTTGATTTGCGTAGTGGATACCATCAAATTCGTATGAAATTGGGAGATGAATGGAAAACAGCATTTAAAACTAAGTTTGGATTATATGAGTGGTTAGTCATGCCTTTTGGGTTAACTAATGCACCTAGTACTTTCATGAGGTTAATGAACGAAGTTTTACGTGCTTTCATTGGACGATTTGTGGTAGTTTACTTTGATGACATATTGATTTATAGCAAATCTTTGGAGGAACATTTGGAACATTTACGTGCTGTTTTTATTGCTCTACGTGATGCACGTTTGTTTGGTAACCTTGGAAAGTGCACCTTTTGCACCGACCGAGTATCTTTTCTTGGCTATGTTGTTACTCCACAGGGAATTGAAGTTGATAAAGCCAAGATTGAAGCTATTGAGAGTTGGCCGCAGCCCAAAACGGTCACACAAGTGAGGAGTTTCCTTGGCCTCGCTGGTTTCTATAGGCGTTTTGTGAGAGATTTCAGCACCATTGCTGCACCTCTCAACGAGCTTACAAAGAAGGATGTGCCTTTTGTTTGGGGTACCGCACAGGAAGAAGCCTTCACGGTATTGAAAGATAAGTTGACACATGCTCCTTTACTCCAACTTCCTAATTTCAATAAGACTTTTGAGCTTGAATGTGATGCTAGTGGAATTGGATTAGGAGGTGTGTTATTACAAGATGGAAAACCTGTTGCATACTTTTCTGAAAAATTGAGGTGGGCCTAGTCTAAACTATTCTACTTATGATAAAGAATTATATGCTCTTGTTCGGACCTTAGAAACATGGCAACATTATTTATGGCCCAAGGAATTTGTTATACATTCTGATCATGAATCTTTGAAACACATTAAAAGTCAAGCAAAACTGAACCGTAGACATGCTAAATGGGTTGAATTCATTGAGACTTTCCCTTATGTCATTAAACACAAGAAGGGTAAAGAAAATGTTATTGCTGATGCCTTGTCTCGTCGTTATACTATGCTTTCACAACTTGACTTTAAAATATTTGGTTTGGAGACCATCAAAGATCAATATGTTCATGATGCTGAATTTAAAGATGTATTGCAGAATTGTAAGGAAGGGAGAACTTGGAACAAGTTCGTTCTTAACGATGGATTTGTGTTTCGTGCTAACAAGCTATGCATTCCAGCTAGCTCCGTTCGTCTTTTGTTGTTGCAGGAGGCGCATGGAGGAGGATTAATGGGACACTTTGGTGTCAAGAAGACGGAGGATATACTTGCTACACATTTCTTTTGGCCAAAGATGAGACGGGATGTTGAGCGTTTTGTTGCTCGCTGCACTACATGTCAAAGAGCTAAGTCACGACTCAATCCTCATGGTTTATATATGCCTTTGCCTGTACCTAGTGTTCCTTGGGAGGATATATCTATGGACTTTGTTTTAGGTTTACCTCGAACAAAGAAGGGGAGGGATAGCATATTTGTTGTCGTGGATAGGTTCTCGAAAATGGCACACTTTATACCATGTCATAAAAGCGATGATGCTGTTAATGTTGCTGATTTGTTCTTTCGTGAAATTATTCACTTACATGGTGTGCCAAATACTATTGTTTCAGATCGTGATACTAAATTTCTTAGCCACTTTTGGAGATGTTTATGGGCTAAGTTGGGGACTAAGCTGCTTTTTAGTACTACTTGTCACCCCCAAACTGATGGACAAACTGAAGTAGTCAATAGAACATTGTCTACTATGCTTAGGGCTGTTTTGAAGAATAACAAGAAAATGTCGGAAGAATGCTTGCCTCATATTGAATTTGCTTATAATCGTTCATTGCATTCTACTACTAAGATGTGCCCTTTTGAAATTGTGTATGGTTTCCTACCTCGTGCACCTATTGATTTGTTGCCTCTTCCATCTTCAGAGAAGGTTAATTTTGATGCTAAAGAACGTTCTAAATTGATTTTAAAAATGCATGAGTTAATTAAGGAAAACATTGAGCGTATGAATGCTAAATATAAACTTGCTGGAGATAAGGGTAGAAAACATGTTGTGTTTGCGCCTGGAGATCTTGTTTGGTTACATTTGCGTAAAGATAGATTTCCTAATCTGCGCAAATCAAAGCTAATGCCACGTGTTGATGGTCCTTTTAAGGTGTTAGAGAAAATAAATGATAATGCATATAAACTTGAGCTACCTGTAGATTTTGGGGTTAGTCCCACTTTTAACATTGCAGATTTGAAGCCTTATTTGGGTGAGGAAGATGCGCTTCCGTCGAGGACGACTTCATTTCAAGAAGGGGAGGATGATGAGGACATCAATACCATTGTTACACCCACAGCCCCTACTGTTAGATATACTGGACCAATTACTAGAGCTCGCGCACGCCAATTAAATTACCAGGTACTTTCGTTTCTTGGTAATGATTCTAATGTTCATGAGATTATGATGCTGCCTAAATTGGATACATTTGTTTTGCTTACAAATGAAGGGCCTAACTTGGAGAAGGATGAACATTGGAGCAAGAACACACATGGAGTTGATGGCATGCGCAAGGGGATCAAGAACGGAGTTACAAGTGATGATTTCAGGACTTTAAAGCCGCCATAAGGAGTGCATGAAGCCTTGGACGAAATATACAACATGCCACTTCATAATATTCGTCCATAGGCTATTCTAGGTGCCGCGTCACCTTATTAATGGGCCAGGCCCATGTAATTGCGAAATACTTAAGTATAGGCTATTTTTAGAGTCCGTATGTGTGGGGAAACAAGAGTTAGGGTTGGTTTCGGACCCCACCCTCAAGGGCCACGAAATTCCCCCCTCTTCCTCCATATATACAGCCCTTAGGGCGTCGTTTAGACTTTGGGTTTTGTTTAGATTAAAAGTTCGCCATAGCTGCAACTTCGCGTACTTCGTTTGTGTCCAACGACCAGACCAAGACGTCACAATACCCCACCTTGATCAATAAAGCTTTCATCTTATATTCGCAATATCCCGATTGCAATCTCAGTTTCTTGCTTGTTCTTCGTTTGCTCGCAGGAAACAGACCCTCGTGGTCAGGTTGATCGTGCTCCAGCGTGGTCAATAACCCTCGGAAGTTGGTTTAGCGATTGCTAAGGCGCGACGTCTCGCACGTTCGTAGTCGGATCGTCAAGGTCGACTCCCATAGAAAACGATAGCCACCATCTCATCGAAACATCGGGACACCTTAGCCTCTATCAGAGAATTACACAGCCACCTTCCCTATAGCCAATGTTACTTGGGAGCAGTTTCAGCAAGCATTCCGCACTGCTCATGTCTCAAATGGAGCTATGAGCATGAAGAAGCGTGAGTTTCACAACTTACGCCAGGGCAACCGTACTGTACGGCAGTACGTGGAGGAGTTTAGCAAGTTAGCTCGCTATGCCCCGGATGATGTGGCCATAGATGCCGCGAAGCAAGAGAAGTTTATGGAAGGACTGAATGATGAAATGAGTGTGCATTTGATGGTGGCAACATTTAACAACTACCAGGAGTTGGTAGATAAGGCTCTTATGATTGAAGGGAAGCAGCAGCAAATTGAGAGTTGCAAGAGGAAGTATGGACAAGGGAAGTACAATTCAGGAGCTCATCAAAAGCCTCGTTTCACCCCGAACTCGGGAGGATTTACCCATAACCATGGAGGCCATACCCACAATGGAGGCAGTTCGCATAACCGCAGTGGCCCCAAGAATGGAAACGGGAATGGAGCAGGCAGCAATCAGAACCGCTCTAACCCAAGCACGCCCACCAAGAAGGATTTAAGTCACAATACTTGTTTCAAGTGCGGGAAGACTGGACACTACGCCACCGAGTGTTCTGACGCAAAGAATGGAAATGGCAATGGAAGCTCTGGGAAGATGCCCAACCCTTTCAATAGGGGACAGGTGAACCACGTGAACGTGGAGGAGGTTGAAGAGCAGCCCGATGCAGTAATAGTTAAGTTTTTGGTTAAGTCGTTTACTGCAATCGTTCTTTTGATACTAGTGCATCGCATTCATACATTTCAAGGGGATTTGTGGATAAGTATAAGTTGCCCACCAAAGTTCTTAGGACACCTACGTTAGTAAGCTCGCCAGGAGCGGAGCACATGGCAAGCCAAGGATGTTTTCAGGTGCCATTAACCATAGGTAGGCATGTTTTCCCTATGACTTGAGAATTTTGGAGTCACAAGGATTGGATGTGATATTGGGAATGGATTGGCTATCGATGTATGGAGGAAACATCGATTGCGCCAGGAAGTCAATTCTACTCACCACACCGGAGGGAAAAAGGATTAAGTATGTATCCCGGCATACACCAAAGAGGACCCACGTAAATTCTCTCACAAGAGTTGTTCAGGAGGAAGTGCCGGTAGTGAAGGATTACCCGAATGTATTTCCAGAGGAACTACCGAGCATGTCGCCGGATCAAGACATTGAATTTTTGATAGAGTTGTTGCCAGGCACCGGACCAATATCGAAGAGACCATACCAGATGCCTGCGAATGATCTGGAGGAGACTAAGAAACAGATTAAGGAGTTATTGGAAAAAGGTTACATCCGACGAAGCTCGTCACCATGGGGAGCCCCAGTTCTCTTGGTTGAGAAGAAGGATAAATCCTTGAGAATGGTTGTTGATTATCGTGCATTGAATGAAGTGACGATCAAGAACAAGTACCCACTGCCGATGATCAATGATTTACTTGACCAGCTGCAAGGAGCTAAAGTATTTTCCAAGATCGATCTTCGATCAGGATACCACCAGCTGAAGATCCGAGAACAGGATATACCTAAGACAACCTACACCACAAGGTATGGGCTATATGAGTACACGGTTATGTCATTTGGATTAACTAACGCCCCTGCCTATTTCATGAGTATGATGAATAAGGTGTTCATGGAGTTCTTGGATAACTTTGTTGTGGTGTTCATTGATGACATATTGGTATACTCGAAGAATGAAGAGGAACATAAGGAGCATTTTCGAATAGTTCCTGAGAAGCTCAGGGAACATCAGTTATACGCCAAGTTTAGCAAATGTGAGTTTTGGTTGAAGGAAGTTGGATTCCTTGGACATGTTATATCAGGAGAAGGTATAGCAGTAGACCCTACTAAGGTTCAGTCAGTCACTGAGTGGTTGGCACCCACCTCAGTTGGAGAGATCCGCAGTTTTCTTAGACTCGTGGGATATTATCGGAGATCCATTGAGAATTTCTATAAGATTGCGAAGCCTATGATGGAGTTGTTGAAGAAGGATACCAAGTTCAAGTGGACAGATGAATGTGAGGCAAGTTTCCAAGAGTTGAAGAAACCTCTGGTTACATCCCCAGTGCTAATTTTGCCGGATATACGCAAGGATTTCCAAGTGTATTGCGACGCATCTCGCTTAGGACTTGGAGGCGTGCTTATGCAGGACGGGAGAGTTGTTTCGTATGCCTCACGACAGCTTCGACCACATGAGTTGAATTATGCCACGCATGATTTGGAGTTAGCAACAGTGGTGCATGCGCTCAAGACCTGGAGACATTTCCTTATTGGTAATCATTGTGACATGTACACGGATCATAAGAGTTTGAAGTACATTTTCACACAGAAGGAGCTGAATCTCAGGCAAAGGAGATGGTTGGAGCTCATAAAGGATTATGATATGAAGTTGCACTATCATCCAGGCAAGGCCAATGTCGTAGCAGACGCCTTGAGCCGGAAGAGTTACGCCAATACCCTCGTAAGTGGAGGATTTCTAAAGGAGTTAACCGAAGATCTCAGGGAGCTACGTTTGGAGATAGTCCCTAGAGGTTTTGTTGCAGCATTAGAAATTCAGTCAACACTATTGGGGAAAATTCGAGAAGCTCAAAAGGATGATAAGGCAATTGCCGAGATAAAGGAGAAGATGAGCAAAGGAAAAGCCAAGGGTTTTCGTGAGGATGAGCACGACACCTTGTGGTTTGAGGATTGTGTTTATGTACCCAATAATGCAGAGATCAGGAAGTTGATACTTCAGGAAGCTCATGACTCGCCATACTTGATACACCCCGGAAACACCAAGATGTATTTGGATTTGAAGGAGCGTTTCTGGTGGACTGGTATGAAGAAGGATATTGCCGAGTATGTAGCCGTATGTGATGTATGTCAGAGAGTGAAGGTAGAACATCAGAAGCCAGCAGGATCACTACAACCTATGTCGATTCCCGAATGGAAGTGGGACAAGCTTGGCATGGATTTCATCACCAGATTGCCCAGAACCCGATCGGGATATGATTCTATTTGGGTAGTAGTGGATCGTCTGACCAAAGTGGCCCACTTTATCCCAGTGAAAACCACTTATACAAGTGCAAAGTTGGCCAAGATATATATGACCAGGATCGTATGTCTGCATGGAGTTCCGCGGACTATCGTATCAGATAGGGGAACACAGTTTACTTCAAAGTTTTGGCACCAGCTGCACCAGACTAGAGTTCAATACAACTTTTCATCCACAGACAGATTGATAGACCGAGAGATTCAATCAGATTCTGGAGGACATGTTGAGGGCTTGTGCGCTAGATATGGATCTAGTTGGGATGATAATTTGCCCTACGCAGAGTTCTCATACAACAACAGTTACCAAGCTAGTCTGAAGATGGCACCTTTTGAAGCCTTGTATGGAAGGAGGTGCAGGACGCCGTTGATGTGGGATGAAGTTGGAAGCCGTCAGTTGTTTGGACCGGATCTGATTAAAGAGTCAGAAGGGAAGGTTAAGTTGATTCGAGATAGACTGAAGGTAGCTCAGTCCAGGCAGAAGAGTTATGCAGACTCAAAACGTAAGGAGGTAGTCTATGAAATCAGAGATAGAGCATATCTTCGTGTGTCACCTCTGTGAGGAGTTAAACGTTTTGGAGTTAAGGGAAAGTTAGCCCCAAGATTTGTAGGACTATACCGAGTTTTGGAACATATGGGAGAGGTTTCCTACAAGTTGGAATTACCCGAAGGACTATTAGGAGTTCATGATGTGTTTCACGTTTTCCAGTTGAAGAAGTTTCATGCAGAGATGGCTGATATTCCTCTGAGGGATACAGTGCCCCTGGAAGCAATTCAACTGGATAGTGATCTGACTTATGAGGAGAAACCAGTGAAGATTCTCGAGTTTGCCAGCCGAGTCACTCGCAGTAAGGTTATCAAGTTTTGCAAAGTTCAGTGGAGCCACCATACCGAGGATGAAGCCACCTGGGAATGAGAGGATGATCTACGGAAAGACCACCCACACATATTTTCTAGCCAACGCGAATCTCGAGGGCAAGATTCACCTTAAAGGGGGGTAGGTTTGTAACATCCCAAATTCCCAATTTGGAATGTTATACATAGGTCATCATATGCATATCATATTTAATTTTCATTTTGGTTTTGTGATCCTAAAATCCTAAGAAACTCAAGGACCCACAGAGAGAGTTGGGGATTTTATTATTTTCATATTCGATTTTTTCTCAAATATTAAAAAAATGGATCATTTTGGTTTTATTATTTTTCTCTCCAAAAATATTTCATATTAAAAATATATGAGAGGGGATAATATGACTTCTCCAAAATAAATGAAATATTGGAAGAAAATTATTAAAATCAAATAAATATTTTATTTGGATTTTGTTGCTATTTTATTTGAATTACAAAAATTTGCATTTTTTAAATTGCATTTTTAGTCCAGAAAAATGTTCACTTTGTTTGAAATATTTTATTTAGACGGTGAAAATTTGTTTTGGCATTTTTAGATTTTTATTTAATTAATTAGGATTTTTCTCAGCGGAACCATTTAAAAAAACAAACCGACCTAACGGGCCATGCCTGAGCCGAACGGGCTTTAAAAGCCGGCCGAGGCCACGCCCCAGCCCACGAGAGCCCACCGCCGCCGCAACCCTAGCGCCGCCGCCGCCGCACCTCGCCGGCCATGGAGGCCATGGACCAGGGGGTAAACCCTTCTCCCATCTAGGGAGAAGGTCAAGGAAGAAAAAGAAGAAGGGGGATCTCTCTCCCCCTCTCTCCCGGGGGCGCCGGAACGCCATCGGGGCTATCATCTTGTGATGGCGATCTACACCAACACCTCCGTCATCTTCACCAATATCTTCATCACCTTCCCCCATCTATCTACAGCGGTCCACTCTCCCGCAACGCGATGTACCCTCTACTTGAACATGGTGCTTTATACTTCATATTATTATCCAATGATGTGTTCCCATCCTATGATGTCTGAGTAGATTTTCGTTGTCCTATCGGTAATTGGTGAATTGCTATGATTGGTTTAATTTGCTTGCGGTTATGTTGCTATCCGTTGGTGCCCATCATATGAGTGCGCACGTGGATCACACCATAGGGTTAGTTGTATGTTGATAGGACTATGTATTGGAGGGCAAGAGTGACAGAAGCTTCAACCTAGCATAGAAATTGATGCATACGGGATTGAAGGGGGACCAATATATCTTAATGCTATTGTTGGGTTTTACCTTAATGAACGTTAGTAGTTGCGGATGCTTGCTAATAGTTCCAATCATAAGTGCATAGAATTCCATGTCAGGGATGACATGCTAGCAGTGGCCTCTCCCACATAAAACTTGATATCGGTCTAGTAAAGTAGTCAATTGCTTAGGGATAATTTCGCAACTCCTACCACCACTTCTCCACACTCGCTATACTAACTTTATTGCTTATTTACCTAAAACAGCCCCTAGTTTTTATTTATGTGCTCTTTATATTCTTGCAAACCTATCCCGTTACACCTACAAAGTACTTCTAGTTTTATACTTGTTCTAGGTAAAGCGAACGTCAAGTGTGTGTAGAGTTGTATCAGTGGTCAATAAAACTTGAGGGAATATTTGTTTTACCTTTAGCTCCTCATTGGATTCGACACTCTTACTTACCGAAAGAGGCTACAATTGATCCCCTATACTTGTGGGTTATCACCGTTGACTAAACTTCTCTCACAAGCAAAACATGATATCACCTTAGTACTCTTTGGGTGTTAATCACATGGCGATTTGAACTAGATTATTGACTCTAGTAAACCCTTTGGGTGTTAGTCGCATTGCGATGTGAACTAATCACATAAAGATGTGAACTATTGGTGTTAAATCACATGGCGATGTGAACTAGATTATTGACTCTAGTGCAAGTGGGAGACTGAAGGAAATATGCGCTAGAGACAATAATAAATTTGTTATTTATATTTCCTTATATCATGATAAATGTTTATTATTCATGCTAGAATTGTTTTAACCGGAAACTTGATACATGTGTGGATACATAGACAAAACACAGTGTCCCTTCTAAGCCTCTACTAGACTAGCTCGTTAATCAAAGATGGTTAAGTTTCCTAACCATAGACATGTGTTGTCATTTGATGAACGAGATCACATCATTAGGAGAATTATGTGATGGAAAAGACCCATCCGTTAGCTTAGCATAATGATCGTTAAGTTCTATTGTTATTGCTTTCTTCATGACTTATACATATTCCTTTGCTCTGAGATTATGCAACCCCCGAATACCAGAGGAATACCTTGTGTGCTATCAAACATCACAACGTAACCGGGTGATTAGAAAGATGCTCTACAGGTATCTCCGAAGGTATTTGTTGGGTTGGCATAGATCAAGATTAGGATTTGTCACTCTGAGTATCGAAGAGATATCTCTGGGCCCTCTTGGTAATGCACATCATAATAAGCCTTGCAAGCAATGTGGCTAAAGAGTTAGTTGCGGGATGATGCATTATGGAACGAGTAAAGAGAGTTGCTGGTAACGAGATTGAACTAGCTATGAAGATACCGACGATCGAATATCGGGCAAGTAACATACCGATAACAAAGGGAATAACGTATGTTGTCATTACGGTACGGCCGATAAAGATCTTCGTAGAATATGTGGGAACCAATATGAGCATCCAGGTTCCACTGCTGGTTATTGACCGAAGAGGTGTCTCGGTCATGTCTACATAGTTCTCGAACCCGTAGGGTCCGCACGCTTAACGTTCGATGACGATTTTGTATTATATGAGTTATGTGATTTGGTGACTGAATGTTGTTAGGACTCCCGGATGAGATCACGGACATGACGAGGAGTCTCGAAATGGTCGAGAGGTAAAGATTCATATATAGGACGATAGTATTCGGACACCGGAAGTGTTCTGGGGGTACCGGGTATGTATCAGGTCACCGGAAGGGGTTTCTGACAACCCCCGGCAAGCTATATGGGCCTAATGGGCCAAGAGTTGGACAGACCAGCCCCAAAAGGGGCTGGTGCGCCCCTATAGGCTGAATAGGAGGAGAAGGAAAGGAAGTGAAGGGAGAAGGAAAGGGGAGGATTCGGCCTCCCCCTTTCCTTCCCCTCCCCCCTCTCTTTCCTTCCCCTCCGATGGATATGGAAGGGGGGAGGCCAACTTGGAGGAGGCGCCCAAGTAGGATTAATCCTACTTGGGGCGCCCCTTGCAGCCCCTCTCCCTCTCCCACCTATATATATGTGGGGAGGGCACCGCTAGAACACACAACATTGATTCCTAGCCGTGTGCGGTGCCCCCTCCACAGTTTACGCCTTCGGTCATATTATCGTAGTGCTTAGGCGAAGCCCTGCGCAAATCACTTCACCATCACCGTCACCATGCCGTCGTGCTAACGTAACTCTCCCTCAACACTTTTTTGGATCAAGAATTCGAGGAATGTCATCGAGGTGAACGTGTGCAGAACTCGGAGGTGCCGTACATTCAGTGCTTGATCGGTCGGAACGAGAAGAAGTTCGACTACATCAACCGCATTATCAAACGCTTCCGCTTTCGATCTATGAGGGTACGTGGACACACTCTACCCCTCTCGTTGATATGCATATCCTATATAGATCTTGCGTGAGTGTAGGAATTTTTGAAATTACATGCTATGTTCCCCAACAGACCATTGTCATACACGAGAATGGTAGGGTTAATGGGCTATCACCATGGTCAACGGCAGTGAACCCTGGTCTACGCTTGCATGCGGGCGCTGACATGGCAATATTCTACCGCCCACGACAATGGTGGCAACATGCATAATACTATTTAGAAATAACGTGAAAGAGAAGCAATTGTGAACATTGTTTTCTTATTCATTGATCTAGGTATTTGCAGTTGTATACCCTCCCAAAGGGTGTTACAAGAGGTTTCTTTCACCGAAAGGACGCGAGCGAATAGTCACATTTGCTGCCCAAATAACAATTGTCGGTGGTTAGTGGGAAAGCAGGGATTATCCCTAATTGATGGATGTTAATTAACCCTTAACACCCCTAATTAGTGCTTTTTCTTATGATTATCATCTTGTTTAAAGTCTCCTCCAAAAACCCAACAAGAAAGATATGAGGAGTGTATGTGAAAAACTTCTTCCAAAAACAGAGTGGGAAATAAGGAGAAAATGACATATCACAATGCTTGTATTACTGTTGCCTCATTGTAAATTTTCCATGAGAAACCATCTAGGAAAAAACCTCATAGATGAAGAGAGTGTAATTCAAAGATTCGAGGATCTCAAACAAGTTATCCTCCAGGAGCGCACTCCCCCTGAACCTTGCAAATAACGAAGTCATCTCATACCAATTCCATTAACATATTCTGGAATGAAGGACTTGGTAAATACTTTATGAACAAAACATTGAGATTATCACATGACTTCTTTTGCAAAAATATTTAGCTCCCAATTCTTTGCAACTAATTTCATAGTAGTACACATACTAATATTGCTCTTTATAACATGTCTGCATCTACCTAATACAAACAACATTACCTTCATAGATAATGGTGGGTGGCTCCTACCAACCGATCTCAGTTGAACTTTTAACGAAGTTCATCACTCTACGAAGTCACACAAATTCACATGTTGCTTCATATAAATCAATGATTTTGGAATCATTAGTGGATGCAACCACTAAAGTTTGTCTTCTTGACTTCCAAGAGAAGGTTGTAACTTCATTCGAGAAGATAAAACTAGTTTTTGATATGGGATTTTCTTCTTCTTTTGGAATACGCTCAAGATCACATCATTGCATTGATAGAGAAGTTAGAAGTTACAGGGTTCGTACCCAACTATGTACACAGAGAGGCGTAGATGGACACGATGGGAGCAGGAGAAGAGGGGGATGCTCAACCCCAAATACACAACTTAAGATTACAGGGTTGATTGCATTCAGTTCGGCAGGAGCCCACTCGTGTGCGTTGTCTTGGATGGTGGCCAGTAAGCGTGTTGAGGAGGGTTGCATGCCATTGAAGATACATGCGTCCTGGTGCTTCCAAATAGACCATGTCGTGAGAATGGAAAGCATGGCAAGGCCCTTGCGCAAGGCAATCTGACAAATCCAACGCCAATGAAAGCCACTTGAGGAACCCAATAGCACCATCCAAGGGGGTATGGTTAGACAACACCAAGATAACACATCATGCCAGATTATTCTGGCAAATACGCATGATACGTCTCCGTCGTATCTATAATTTTTTATTGTTTCATGCCAATATTATACAACTTTCACATATTTTTGGCAACTTTTTATATGATTTATTGGACTAATCTATTGATCCAGTGCCCAGTGACAGTTCCTGTTTTTTGCATGTTTTTTGTCTCGTAGAAAATCCATATAAAACGAAGTCCAAATGCAATAAAATTTTACGGCGAATTATTTTGGAACATATGCGATTTTTGGGAGTTGGAATCACCGCAAACAGAGGCCCGCACAGCCCACAAGACATCAGGGCGCGCCAGAGGCCCCTGGCGTGTGGTGGTGGGTTGTGCCCTCCTCGAACATCAGTTGGGGCTCTACTTCGGGCACAAGGAAGCTTATATCCGGAAAAAAATCGTGTTAAAATATCAATGCAATCGGAGTTACGAATCTCCCGTAATATAAGAAACGGTTTTCGGCCAAATCTGAGAATGCGAAACAGAAGAGAACAGAGAGGGAGATCCAATCTCGGAGGGGCTCCCACCCCTACGCCGCCATGGATACCATGGACCAGAGGGAGAACTCTCCTCCCATCTAGGGGGAGGCCAAGGAAGAAGAAGAATGAGGCGGGCTCTCTCCCCCTCTCTCCCGGTGGCGCCGGAGTGCCGCCGGGGCTAGGATCGTGAAGGCGATCTACATCAACAATCTTGCTACCGTCAACACCAACTCTCTACCCCTCTATGCAGTGGTGTAACACCCCTTCTTGCCACTGTAATCTCTACTTAAACATGGTGATCAACTCCATATATTATTTCCCAATGATATTTGGCTATCCTATGATGTTTGAGTAGATCCGTTTTGTCATGTGGGTTAATCGTGATCTTGGTTGGTATGATTGTATATTTTATTTATGGTGCTGTCCTACGGTGCCCTCTGTCTCGTGCAAACGTGAGGGCCCCCCGCTGTAGGGTGTTACAATATGTTCATGGTTTGCTTATTGTCGGTGTTGCGGGGGTGACAGCAACCTAAACACGGATAAGTGGGTTATGGCGTATGGAAGTAAAGATGACTTAATACTTAATGCTATGGTTGGGTTTCACGACCTTAATGATCTTTAGTAGTTGCGGATGCTTGCTAGGGGTCCAATCATAAGTGCATATGATCCAAGTAGAGAAAGTATGTTAGCTCATGCCTCTCCCTCATATAAAATTACAAGAATGATTACCGATACTTGTTATCGATTGTCTAGGGACAAATGACTTTCTTGTTGACAAAAGCTATCCACTTTTATTACCTTGCAATTTGTTCATAGTTTTATTCTCGCAAAGTACTCGTAGTTTTATCCTTGCAAAATAGTTTCATACTTGTTCCCGGTAAAGCAAACGTCAAGTGTGCGTAGAGTTGTATCGGTGGTCGATAGAACTTGAGGGAATATTTGTTCTACCTTTAGCTCCTCGTTCGGTTCGACACTCTTATTTATCGAAGAAGGCTACAAACGATCCCCTATACTTGTGGGTTATCAACGCAATCAACCAGAAGGTGGTCCAGGGTCTCCGGATCTTAAGACATAGGATGAAGACGTGGTCATGAGGCAACCTATGGCGAGCAAGTCGATCTACCGTCCAACAACGATGTCGAGCAGCCAGCCAAAGAAGAAAAATCACGCTCAAGGGGGCCCAACTCCTCCAGATCAGCCTCTAGAAAAGGGGACGTAGTGCTACCAAGGAAAAGCTCCATGTAGCAGGAGGCCACGATATAGGTACCAGAACTCGTCCATCGCCATAGCAAAGAGTCGGGTAGGTCCGTAAGAGTCACCTGCTGTAGTAGCCGCCAAACATCGATGTATTCGATAAGAGCAGCCAGTCCAAGGGCCCCATGGATGTCCAGAATCCAAGTCCGGTTAAAGAGAGCACCTTAGAGAGTGCAGCGGCGTTTTGTCGTGTGGGACCAAGGCCGTGAGGAAAGGAGCCTTCAAAGCAACAGATTGGCCGTTTAGCCAATGACCAGTCCAGAACTTGCAAGTGTGACCATCCCCGAGTGTTCAGGTGGTTGATGCACGAAAAAAGTTGCGGACCTCCCGATCATGCAGTAGCGTCAGGTGATGCCAAGGATGTGATGGATCAGTATCATGCAGCCAGATCCATCGAACGTGAAGCGAGACACCTGTACGTTGGAGGTCTCGGACACCAAGGCCTCCAAGCTCGAGAGGGCAGCAAACCTTGGGCCAATTCACTAGGAAAGCGCCACTCTGACGTCACGACCATGCCATAGGAAGTAACGAATAACTTGGTGAACCTTCTTGAGGATGGGAGGTGAGATGGCCATGGCAAGAAGAATCTGTACTGGCATGGCGGAAAGCACATGCCAGACAAGCGCCAGCCGCTCAACACGGGAGAACATGGATGCCTTCCAAGTCGCCAATTTCTTGCGAAGCTTGCCAGCTAGCGGGAACAGCTGCGATGAGGGAACCTTACCGATAAAGAGCAAAAGTCCAAGATATTGCACCAGGAAGGATGTGACGGGGAAATAAAGGGTCGTCGCAATGTCTTCTAAGACCACTTGCGAGCACTAGAGATTGGCGTAGCCAAGCATTTATTATAGTTGATGCACAAACTGGATGTCGTACCAAAGGTATTGAGTAGTGCACAAACTGACTGCAACTCGTCGGTGTTAGGGAGGAAGAAGATGACCACATCATCTATGGAAAGAGAGATGTTGGATGCTGCGTAACGAGGGGTAAGGTGCCGAAGAACTCCAATCTGAATAGTGTGTTGGAGTAGGGAGTTGAGCCCATTGATGACCATGGTGAAGAACATCGACGATAAGGGACCACCCTGGCAGAGACCACACATGTGCAGGATTGGTGGCCCGGTAGTACCATTCATCAAGACCCAAGTAGAGGCGGTGGAGATGAGGATGAAGATCCACTTGCACCAGCAAGGCCCAAAACCAAGGTGCTCTAGAACCTCAAGGAGAAATGGCCAAGATACCGAATCAAATGCCCACACGATGTCGAGCTTGAGAACCACCCGCGCTAACCTAAGCCTGTGTAGTTGTCTCATTGTTTGTTGCACTAGCATGAAGTTGTCATGGGCGCAACGCCCAAAAATGATATGGGATTATGGAGATCTGATATATAGCCAACATCATGATATCCAACCATGATCATATCTTGATTTTTCACATAAACCAAGATCATTGGCCTCTACAAGATATCCAAAAATATTCTTCGTACCAACCCAACACCTTTCCATTGGTGATGCATTGTATCTATCTGATAATTCACTTCTAATAATATTTCATACCTGGTGCAGTTTGCTAGATACATTAGTGCTTCATTGCACCATGATATGGAGACTCAGTTCCAATACCCCTTCATGACCGCCCTTAGGTATAAATGAGTATTTATCTGTATTAATCAAGAGATCTCACGGTCTAGTTTTTTTGATGGTGTGATTTATCCATGTTGAACTTTTCAACAATCTTTTGGATAAATGCAGATCGATAAACAAGTATTCTTGAAGGAATACGCTCAAGTACCAAACTCAATCAAAGTTAGGTCTCAACCAAATTTTTTATCTGAAACTACGTCTTAAGATAATTTGCTTGTGATGTATTTCTTGTGTAGTGCCAATGATAATCAGATCATCAACATACACAAATGACGCAAAGTCCTTTTTTGAATTTCTTGATGCATACATGAGGAATCATCATTTTGTGAGTAACTCTTCTAACAAAGGAACCCACTCAGTCAGTTATACCACATTCATCCTGACTGCTTTAAGCCATATAATGACTTTTGAAGCTTTACACAATACATGTTGCAATTAGCTTTTCAATTAAGTATCTTCGTTCCCCCAGGAACTATCATAGGTATATCCGAATCAAGTGACTCATGCAACTATGCAGTCAAGACATCCATCAGTTGGATATACAAAATTAATATTCATTGCAATAATATCAAATATCAGAACATCATTCCGCTAATAACATGAGAATATGTTTCATCTTAAAACGACGATGGGTCTCTGCGTGAATCCATGTGCTACAAGCCTCGCTTCATGTCTTACCACCTCATTGTGTTCGTTCTTCTCATGAACAAAAAAACTCATTTTGCTCCCCTCAGTGAACAAATTCAGAGGAGTGGGTATTACTGATCAAGTCAACACTCATCTTCTTGAGAGCGAGCACAATTTATCCTCAATTTCTACCTTACTTTGGGTCAACCTAAGCGCTCACGGCACTCAACCATGCATGGACTTAGGTTTTGGATCCAATCCAAACTCTTTTGCAATTCTCAAGGAAAATCAAGAGTCGATAAAATATAGTCTTTCTATTATATAATTCTCCTTGAATCCACATAAATAGTGAAGATTTATTCAATACCTTTTGACTCGATTTCCCACAACAATTGACGCCAGGTCTTCCGATGTCCCCGCACAAAAATTTGTGCACACACTCGCACCGGGTCCCGAATGTTCAACATCCCTTAGGTGTTCTTCAACCCTATGTTCATATTAATAGGAAGTTGACATGCATTTACTGTCAGGAACCTCGTTGCTTTTAGACACTTTTGTGAAGCCTTGTCCTATTGTGTCCAGATTTCTCCTCTTCTTGGGTGGCTGAGTGGACCTATGGGTCACATCCACTCTCACTAACACATTCACAATGAAAATGTTTTAATTTGTGACACCTATATACTCACTCACTAAATGCAACTGGCAGATTATTTATGATGTGTTGCAAATTGATAATCTTCTGAATCTCCAGTTCAGATTCATCAGTATGTGGCTCTAAGGACAGGGTATCTGACAATCCATAAGTGTAGGGGATCTATTGTAGCCCTTTTTGATAAGTAACAGTGTCAAACCGGACAAGGAGCAGAAGAAATTGGTCAATATATTTCTTCTAATCTCACGTCAGCCCTCCCCGGTATAATCTGTAAAATCAGCGTGTACGTTTAGCAAAGTTCGTCCGTCAGAGAGAAATCTCGGATAATCTTTACGCCTAACTGATTGTTTCATAATTACACCAAGATACCTGATGACAAGACCAAGCGAATGCAATGGATATACAAACACCATGTTACTAATCACAACCAAAATCAATCAATCCAAAACAACACTAGTGCCACCAGCCCACAGCAATCCAAGGCATATTTTACATGCTGAAGCAGTGGTAGAAATTACAGAAAATCAAGTGTCCCTTGAGTAATACACCCTCTCTTCCTAAATATAAGACGCTTTTGCAGTTTCAATTGAACTGCCAAAATGTCTAATATCCAGAAACAGAGATAGTATGTTCTCCATTCTCTAGTGGAGCCTGCGTTACTGACTCACTGTTACCTTTTGCTCGATCTTGAGGAACAACCTCCGACACATCTGCGCCTACAAATGTTCCATCCATTCATTCTTCACATATTGAAAGAACCGTAGTTAACCTCTGAAACGCCGCGAACTCCGATCAAGCAGAGTATGCATGTTCTACCTTGATGGCGATTCATTACTTGTGCCGGATTTCTAATCTCATGGACTTGACCTTGAATCTGACTTTCCATTGTTCCCGTCCATGTACCACCTCTTCAATCTCTCCTGAGTAACCTCCACCTGAAAAAATAGAATAGAAACCATAACTGAGTACATCTCCTACTCATGAAGAATTCTATTCAGTAGATAAGTCATATGAAGACTTTACTTAGCAATGTTTGATTACAGTGATGAACGAACAGTTAACCAAGCTAACCTGTTTATCCCAGTCGGTCCTAATTGTTATGAACAGAAGTACAATTGTTTGAACCAGTGTCCCGAGCAGCATGCCAACCCAAATGCCCTGTAACAACAACCAATGAGAGTTAGGACCAGAACACTGATCCAGGAGACACAAGGACAATGATTTTAATTTGTAACTAGTAGTCGACTGATAGGTACAACAGCAATGTCTAAAATAATTATCGTACCTTCACATGGTATCCAAGAACATAACCTAGGATCGCTCCAAGAGGGATACCAATCAAGTAATATGTTGCGATGTTAACATAGGCAACGACACTTTGCCAACCGGCACCAACGGCAACACCTATCAAACGAAGTTATAGTATCAGTAAACCAAATGGACCTTTCATTAGTATGACAGGCAAATCGTTTGCCTCGTTTTGAAAAAAGTAAGCAAACTAGAAGATTTGGAATTCAGTCAAATGCTAAAGCAAACCTGATAGCACTGGTTGAACACTGTTCAGCAAGATGGAGAAGGCCAGAAGAGGCGACAGGTCAGCAACTAAGGCAGCCACCTCTTCACTCGTGGTAAATATGTAGGAAAGCTTCCCACGGAAGAAAAGAAAGAAGACGAACAACACAAGGCCTATTGAGAAAGAAGTCGCGACGACATTTAAGATGGCAAACTTGGCCCTTTTTGCACTTCCAGCTCCGAGCTCGTTTGCCACACGCACTCTATAAGACACAAAATCATTATCATCAAAAATCTGAAAACTGATTCAGTCACATGATACGAGTAACAGAGAGCTCTAAATCAACAAGTTACCCTGTTGCAGCCAAAAAGCCGATAGAGATCATCATCTCCCAACCATTGATGTTAAGGCTGCAGATTTCACAGATAGAAACCACAGTACCTAATTAGTTGATATGCAATGGCAGGGAAACAATATGAAACAATGCAATGACAATATGAAATGATGAACTGTGAAGTAAAGAGTAATAAGTATGTATTACCATATTGAAAGAGCGTCAAGTGCACTCTCTGCATTCTTCATGTACCCGGTTAGGAGGACCAGTATGGTGCTGTACCACAATTCCAAACTGAAAAGGCAAATAGGGAAAAACATGCATTATTGACAAGGACGGTGAAGTATAAAATGTCGACCCACACTTGGTGAGTAGGTACACTTGGGCAGCTGAAATAGTATATATAGTGAAAGCTCAAGTTTGTTCATACCAGAGCATCACACCAGAGGACAGAGAGAGCTTGAAGATAGGGACGAGGTCGGTGAGTGCTGTGAAGGAGAAGCCCGTCCACGTGAGAGGGCAGCCACCGAAGAGGACGAAGATGAGCTGCCCAAACGCAGGTATCCACATGGCGATGACCATGGAGGTCATGACCCCGGCGAGCCCAAGGTGCAGCTTGACGGTCAGGAGCCACGAGAGGAACAGATGGAGGCCGAGGTTGACGAAGGCGAGGTAGGTGATGATCAGGTTCTTGCTCTGCGCCTGCAGGTACATCTGGAGCGTGAAGTTGAAGACGCTGGCGAACATGACGGGGATGTACCATATGGAGATGGTGCCGGCGACGGCGCTGATCGTTGGGTCCTGGCCGATGAAGACGAGCAGCGGCTCGGTGAATATGAAGATGGGGAGCATGAGCACGGCGCAGCCGCTGAGGATGATCCAGGACCGCTGCAGGTAGATGCCCATCATGTGGTACTGCTTCGCCCCGTACGACTGCCCGCACAACGTCTCCAGCGCGCTCGCCATGCCGAGCTGCATTCAGTTCACTTACGTTATTAGTAGTTGTGTTTGAGATCATCAGCCTTTTCTGGTTTGATACAAATTTGCTTCTGATGCAGTGAAGACTCTGAAATGTCTGAACCGGTGCAATGCCACTGGTCTACCGGACAAAGAGCAAATGGTATTAAGTAGTAACTTAGACCGGCTCGGGATGGAAAATGACAGAAAAATCCAATGGGGTTGTTTTCGCCCAAAGAAAAATCATATGGGGTTTGTCCCGCTTTGACATGAGCAGTGACTTGAAAGTACTGCGTGTACCAGAACTACTTTACTTTTGGTGTACAAGTCGACAGCAAACTGGAGTTTGATTTGCCAAAAATGAAGAATACGGTGCCAAGCATGGACCACGATACAGTTGGCGTATATGTTTGCCCGCACATTTCCTATCAATATCATGTCGTGTCACATCATCGGTATCAAAATGCGCTACTTGCACATAGAGAAACCGTGTTCTATTTTTGCGAGGAAACACTGTTCTTAATTCTTATTCTGCCCCGTTGTTTGTATGTTAATGATGATGTTGAAACTGTCTACAGACTGAAGCAGGGGCGCGCTCCTGGTTTGGTTCTACAAATTTAATCAGTTTTTTGTATATACAAGTATACTAAAAACTTAAGCAGTTCAGTTATGGTCAAGCCTTAATTCTTTGTCAGATTGAAGCAAAATCATGATGTTCGGAAAAAGAAAAGGAAGAAGCAAAGCAGGAAGGTGATTACCAGTATGCCGTTGCTGAAGCGCATGAGCACGGTGGAGACGAGGGCGTAGGCGGCGAGCTCGGTGGGGCCGATGTGGCCGATGAAGGCCTGGCTGATCACGGTGACCCCGAAGGTGGAGAAGCGCGTGCAGATGGACGGCCCCGCCACCGCCCACAGCTTCCGGTTCTCCTCCAGCAGCTGACGCCCCAGCCCCACCTCCTCTTCTTCCGCCCCTCCCTCGCCGACCATGTCACTCCCGCCATTCTCCGCCGCCGCCGGCCTGGGCTCCAGCAGCGGGGCCTGGCTCTCCTCCCCCCTCTTCTCCATTGGCTGAAAGGCCCAGTGAATCAGCCACGTCTATCCTAGTAGAATCTTGGAGAGAATCTGATCAAGGCGCGGATTTGACACACGCAGCCAGGCCTAACAACGGGCAGCCGTCTTTATAGAGGAGGCGGCAAGAGAGAGAGAGAGTTCGCTGGTGCCGGGGGCGTGCGTGCTTGGTACTGGTAGATGCGACGCGAGGACGAGTTTGCCCCTGTGGCACCTTCTGCTTCTTGGTTGGTAGGGGGGAGCAGGACGGGCAGATCGGGCATATGTGCCCGGCCATTGGTCACCAGCGTTTACACGCCCCGCGGTTCAAGCTAACCTTAACCTGTGGCGTTCCACGGTTGCAGCGCGCGGTCTGGGCGCTGGCACGTAGACGCCTGGACCTCGCCGGTCGTGGCACTGTCGCTAGCTCTCGTCAGTACGCACGTTGGCCGTCCGACGCAGCAGTTGAACACGTTGGGTGACGGCCCACGACGAGATTCATTGATGATCGAACCCCTCCCTCTCCCTGCAGAGAAGTCATTGCCCGCATATGAGGGCGGCTAGTCCCGAACATTTAATTAGTCATACATATATTATAAAGTTGTACGGAGTAGTACTTTTTATCAGTTCCAGAAAATACTACTTCCGTGCATTCGAGGCGTGGGCTGCGGCCGAAAATTCCGCAATCCAGCTCCCGCACCCATCCTCCGATTTCCTCGGATCGATCCACATACGCACGTCTTCCTCCGATTTCTTTTCTTCCCTCATTTTCTTTATCGAAACTTTCTCATTTTGTTTATGTCTACTCATAATGAGTAGTAACATAAAGTAGTAACATACTTATGTTGCTATCTCTCTAATGGGGAGTAACATATGTGGGTGTAAGACTAATCATAGTGGGTAGTAACATAGAATAGTAAGCCCAGGTTACTACTCTATGTAGTAATATAGAGTAGTAAGCCCAGGTTACTACTCTATGTTACTACCTCTCTACTAGGGAGTAATATATGTGTGGTTACATGCAACACTTCATTTATTATACTATAGACTCATCATATCTAGATATGTGTGATGTTACTTATACTAGTAGTGAGTAAGGCTAGTCGTAGTGGGAGTAAGACTAGCCATAATGGATAGTAACATAGAGTAGTAACATGCTCATACTACTACTCTATGTTACTACTACCTCTCTAGTAGGGAGTAACATATGTGTGGTAACATGCAACACTTCATGTATTATGTTATAGACTCATCATGCCTTGATATGTGTGATGTTACTTATACTAGTACTACCTCCGTTTGGAATTACTTGTCGCAGAAATGGATGTATCTAGACGTATTTTAGTTTTAGATACATCCATTTCTGAGACAAGTAATTCCGAACGGAGGGAGTAGTAACTAGCTATGTTACTACATGCCTCTCTTTCTTCACTTATTGCTCGTCACATCATCTATTTTATCTAGATATGTGTGATGTTACTGCCTATGTTACGACCAATGTGACCATATCACGTCACAAAATGCCCTGCAAAAACAAGTTAGATGTCCTCTACTTTGTTGTTGCAAGTTTTACGTGGCTGCTACGGGTTGAGCAAGAACCGTTCTTACCTACGCATCAAAACCACAACGATAGTTCGTCAAGTTAGTGATGTTTTAACCTTCTCAAGGACTGGGCGTAGCCACACTCGATTCAACTAAAATTGGAGAAACTGACACCCGCCAGCCATCTATATGCAAAGCACGTCGGTAGAACCAGTCTCGCGTAAGCGTACGCGTAATGTCGGTCCGGGCCGTTTCATCCAACAATACCGCCGAACCAAAGTATGACATGCTGTTAAGCAGTATGACTTGTATCGTCCACAACTCACTTGTGTTCTACTCGTGCATATAACATCTACGCATAGAACCAGGCTCGGATGCCACCATTGGGGAACGTAGTAATTTCAAAAAAATTCTTACGCACATGCAGGATCATGGTGATGTATAGCAACAAGAGGGGAGAGTGTCGTCCACGTACCCTCGTAGACCGTTAAGCGGAAGCGTTATGACAACGCGGTTGATGTAGTCGTACGTCTTCATGATTAACCAATCCACAGTACCGAACGTACGGCACCTTCGCGTTCAGCACACGTTCGGCCCGGTGACGTCCCGCAAACTCAAGATCCAGTAGAGCTCGGGGAAGAGTTTCGTCAGCACGACGGTGTGGTGACGATGTTGATAAAGCTACCGTGGCAGGGCTTCGCCTAAGCACCGCTACAGTATGACCGAGGTGGATTATGATGGAGAGGGCACCACACACGGCTGGGAGACATCTTTGTGATCAACTTGTGTGTCTAGAGGTGCCCCCCTGCCCCTGTATATAAAGGAGCAAGGGGGAGGCCGGCCGGCCCTTGTTGGTGCGCCAGGAGGAGGAATCCTCCTCCTAGTAAGAGTAGGATTCCCCTCTTTCCTACTCCTACTAGGAGGGGGAAAGGAAGGGAGAGAAAGAGAAGGAAAGGGCCCCCCTCTCCTAGTCCAATTCGTACCAGAGGGGAGGGGCGCGCTGCCTGCCCTAGGCCGGCCCCTCTCTCTTTCCCTTATGGCCCAACAAGGCCCATTAGCCTCCGGGGGGTTCCGGTAATCCCTCTGGTACTCCGCTAAAATCCCGGTTTTACCCAGAACTCTTCCGATGTCCAATAGGCTTCCAATATATTAATCTTCATGTCTCGACCATTTTGAGACTCCTCGTCATGTCCGTGATCATATCCGGGACTCCGAGCTACCTTCGGTACATCAAAACACATAAACTCATAAAACCGATCGTCATAGAACTTTAAGCGTGCGGATTCTACGGGTTTGAGAACTATGTAGACATGACCGAGACATGTCTCCGGTCAATAACCAATAGCGGAACCTGGATGCTCATATTGGTTCCTACATGTTCTACGAAGATCTTTATCAGTCAAACCGCATAACAGTATACGTTGTTCTCTTTGTCATCGGTATGTTACTTGCTCGAGATTCGATCGTCGGTATCCCAATACCTACTTCAATCTCGTTACCGGCAAGTCTCTTTACTCGATTCGTAATGCACTATCCCGCAACTAACTCATTAGTTGCATTGATTGCAAGGCTTATAGTGATGCGCATTACCGAGAGGGCCCAGAGACACCTCTTCGACAATCGGAGTGACAAATCCTAATCTTGATCTATGCCAACTCAACAAGTACCATCGGAGACACCTGTAGAGCACCTTCATAATCACCCAGTTACGATGTGACGTTTGGTAGCACACAAAGTGTTCCTTCGGTATTCGGGAGTTGCATAATCTCATAGTCATAAGAATGTATAAGTCATGAAGAAAGCAATAGTAGTAAACAAAAACGATCAAGTGCTAAGCTAATGGAATGGGTCAAGTCAATCACATCATTCTCCTAATTATGTGGTCCCATTAATCAAATGACAACTCATGTCTATGGCTAGGAAACATAACCATCTTTGATCAACGAGCTAGTCAAGTAGAGGCATACTAGTGACACTCTGTTTGTCTATGTATTCACACATGTATCAAGTTTCCGGTTAACACAATTCTAGCATGAATAATAAACATTTATCATGAAATAAGGAAATAAATAGTAACTTTATTATTGCCTCTAGGGCCTATTTCCTTCAGTCTCCCACTTGCACTAGAGTCAATAATCTAGATTACACAGTAATGATTTTAACACCCATGGAGCCTTGGTGTTGATCATGTTTTGCTCGTGGAAGAGGGTTAGTCAACGGGTCTGCAACATTCAGATCCGCATGTATCTTGCAAATCTCTATGTCTCCCACCTGGACTTGATCCCGGATGGAGTTGAAGCGTCTCTTGATGTGCTTGGTTCTCTTGTGAAATCTGGATTCCTTTGCCAAAGCAATTGCACCAGTATTGTCACAAAAGATTTTCATTGGACCCGATGCACTAGGTATGACACCTAGATCGGATATGAACTCCTTCATCCAGACTCCTTCATTCGCTGCTTCCGAAGCAGCAATGTACTCCGCTTCACATGTAGATCCCGCCACGACGCTTTGTTTAGAACTGCTCCAACTGACAGCTCCACCGTTCAATATAAACACGTATCCGATTTGCGATTTAGAATCGTCTGGATCAGTGTCAAAGCTTGCATCAATGTAACCATTTACGATGAGCTCTTTGTCACCTCCATAAACGAGAAACATATCCTTAGTCCTTTTCAGGTACTTCAGGATGTTCTTGACCGCTATCCAGTGATCCACTCCTGGATTACTTTGGTACCTCCCTGCTATACTTATAGCAAGGCACACATCAGGTCTGGTACACAGCATTGCATACATGATAGAGCCTATGGCTGAAGCATAGGGAACATCTTTCATTTTCTCTCTATCTTCTGCAGTGGTTGGGCATTGAGTCTGACTTAACTTCACACCTTGTAACACAGGCAAGAACCCTTTCTTTGCTTGATCCATTTTGAACTTCTTCAAAATCTTGTCAAGGTATGTGCTTTGTGAAAGTCCAATTAAACGTCTTGATCTATCTCTATAGATCTTTATGCCTAATATGTAAGCAGCTTCACCGAGGTCTTTCATTGAAAAACTCTTATTCAAGTATCCCTTTATGCTATCCAGAAATTCTACATCATTTCCAATCAGTAATATGTCATCCACATATAATATCAGAAATGCTATAGAGCTCCCACTCACTTTCTTGTAAATACAGGCTTCTCCAAAAGTCTGTATAAAACCAAATGCTTTGATCACACTATCAAAGCGTTTATTCCAACTCCGAGAGGCTTGCACCAGTCCATAAATGGATCGCTGGAGCTTGCACACTTTGTTAGTACCCTTTGGATTGATAAAACCTTCAGGTTGCATCATATACAACTCTTCTTCCAGAAATCCATTCAGGAATGCAGTCTTTACATCCATTTGCCAAATTTCATAATCATAAAATGCGGCAATAGCTAACATGATTCGGACGGACTTAAGCATCGCTACTAGTGAGAAGGTCTCATCGTAGTCAACTCCTTAAACTTGTCGAAAACCTTTCGCAGCAAGTCGAGCTTTGTACACAGTAACATTACCATCAGCGTATGTATTCTTCTTGAAGATCCATTTATTTTCGATGGCCTGTCGATCATCGGGCAAGTCAACCAAAGTCCACACTTTGTTCTCATACATGGATCCCATCTCAGATTTCATGGCCTCAAGCCATTTTGCGGAATCTGGGATCATCACTGCTTCCTCATAGTTCGTAGGTTCATCATGGTCAAGTAACATGACCTCCAGAATAGGATTACCGTACCACTCTAGTGCGGATCTTGCTCTGGTTGACCTACGAGGTTCGGTAGTAACTTGATCTGAAGTTTCATGATCATCATCATTGGTTTCCTCACTAATTGGTGTAGGTGTCACAGGAACCGGTTTCTGTGATGAACTACTTTCCAATAAGGGAGCAGGTATAGTTACCTCATCAAGTTCTACTTTCCTCTCACTCACTTCTTTCGACAGAAACTTCTTCTCTAGAAAGGGTCCATTCTTAGCAACGAATGTCTTGCCTTCAGATCTGCGATAGAAGGTGTACCCAACAGTTTCCTTTGGGTATCCTATGAAGACACATTTCTCCGATTTGGGTTCGAGCTTATCAGGTTGAGGCTTTTTCACATAAGCATCGCAACCCCAAACTTTAAGAAACAACAACTTTGGTTTCTTGCCAAACCACAGTTCATAAGGTGTCGTCTCAATGGATTTTGATGGTGCCCTATTTAACGTGAATGCAGCCGTCTCTAAAGCATAACCCCAAAATTATAGCGGTAAATCAGTAAGAGACATCATAGATCGCACCATATCTAGTAAAGTACGATTACGACATTCAGACACACCATTACGTTGTGGTGTTCCGGGTGGCGTGAGTTGCGAAACTATTCCGCATTGTTTCAAATGTAGACCAAACTCGTAACTCAAATATTCTCCTCCACGATCAGATCGTAGAAACTTTATTTTCTTGTTACGATGATTTTTCACTTCACTCTGAAATTCTTTGAACTTTTCAAATGTTTCAGACTTATGTTTCATTAAGTAGATATACCCATATCTTCTCAAATCATCTGTGAAGGTGAGAAAATAACGATACCCACCGCGAGCCTCAATATGCATCGGACCACATACATCAGTATGTATGATTTCCAAACAAATCTGTTGCTCGCTCCATAGTTCCGGAGAACGGCGTTTTAGTCATCTTGCCCATAAGGCATGGTTCGCAAGTACCAAGTGATTCATAATCAAGTGATTCCAAAAGTCCATCAGTATGGAGTTTCTTCATGCGCTTTATACCAATATGACCCAAATGGCAGTGCCACAAATAAGTTGCACTATCATTATCAACTCTGCATCTTTTGGCTTCAACATTATGAATATGTGTATCACTACTATCGAGATTCAACAAAAATAGACCACTCTTCAAGGGTGCATGACCATAAAAGATATTACTCATATAAGTAGAACAACCATTATTCTCAAATTTAAATGAATAACCGTCTCGCATAAAACAAGATCCAGATATAATGTTCATGCTTAATGCTGGCACCAAATAACAATTATTTAGGTCTAAAAGTAATCCCAAAGGTAGATGTAGAGGTAGGGTGCCGACGGCGATCACATCGACTTTGGAACCATTTCCCACGCGCATCGTCACCTCATCCTTAGCCAGTCTTCGCTTAATCCGTAGTCCCTGTTTCGAGTTGCAAATATTAGCAATAGAACCAGTATCAAATACCCAGGTGCTACTGCGAGTTCTGGTAAGGTACACATCAATAACATGTATATCACATATACCTTTGTTCACCTTGCCATCCTTCTTATCCGCCAAATACTTGGGGCAGTTCCGCTTCCAGTGACCAGTCTGTTTGCAGTAGAAGCACTCTGTCTCAGGCTTAGGTCCAGACTTAGGTTTCTTCTCCTGAGCAGCAACTTGTTTGCTGTTCTTCTTGAAGTTCCCCTTCTTCCCTTTACCCTTTTTCTTGAAACTGGTGGTCTTGTTGACCATCAACACTTGATGCTCCTTCTTGATTTCTACCTCCGCTGCCTTTAGCATTGCAAAGAGCTCGAGAATTGTCTTATTCATCCCTTGCATATTATAGTTCATCACGAAGCTTTTGTAGCTTGGTGGTAGTGATTGAAGAACTCTGTCAATGACACTATCAACAGGAAGATTAACTCCTAGTTGAGTCAAGTGATTATGATACCCAAACATTTTGAGTATATGTTCACTAAAAGAACTATTCTCCTCCATCTTGCAGCTATAGAGCTTATTGGAGACTTCATATCTCTCAATCCGGGCATTTGCTTGAAATACTAACTTGAACTCCTGGAACATCTCATATGCTCCATGACGTTCAAAACGTTGTTGAAGTCCCGGTTCTAAGCCGTAAATCATGGCACACTGAACTATCGAGTAGTCATTAGCTTTACTATGTCAGACGTTCTTAACTCAGCAGCATCTGCAGTAGGCCTGACACCCAGCGGTGCTTTCAGGACGTAATTCTTCTGTGCAACAATGAGGATAATCCTCAAGTTACGGACCCAGTCTGTGTAATTGCTACCATCATCTTTCAACTTTGCTTTCTCAAGGAACGCATTAAAATTCAACGAAACAACAACACAGGCCATCTATCTACAATCAACATAGACAAGCAAAATACTATCAGGTACTATGTTCATGATAAATTTAAGTTCAACTAATCATATTACTTAAGAACTCCCACTTAGATAGACATCCCTCTGATCATCTAAGTGATCACGTGATCCAAATCAACTAAACCATGTCCGATCATCACGTGAGATGGAGTAGTTTTCAATGGTGAACATCACTATGTTGATCATATCTACTATATGATTCACGCTCGACCTTTCGGTCTCAGTGTTCCGAGGCCATATCTGCATATGCTAGGCTCGTCAAGTTTAACCTGTGTATTCTGCGTGTGCAAAACTGGCTTGCACCCGTTGTAGATGAACGTAGAGCTTATCACACCCGATCATCACGTGGTGTCTCGGCACGACAAACTTTGGCAACGGTGCATACTCAGAGAGAACACTTTTACCTTGAAATTTAGTGAGAGATCATCTTATAATGCTACCGTCAAACAAAGCAGAATAAGATGCATAAAGAATAAACATCACATGCAATCAATATAAGTGATATGATATGGCCATCGTCATCCTGTGCTTGTGATCTCCATCTCAGAAGCACCGTCATGATCACCATCGTCACCAGTGCGACACCTTGATCTCCATCATAGCATCGTTGTCGTCTCGCCAACTATTGCTTCTACGACTACCGCTACCGCTTAGTGATAAAGTAAAGCAATTACAGGGCGATTACATTGCATACAATAAAGCGACAACCATATGGCTCCTGCCAGTTGCCGATAACTCCGTTACAAAACATGATCATCTCATACAATAAATATGGCATCATGTCTTGACCATATCACATCACAACATGCCCTGCAAAAACAAGTTAGACGTCCTCTACTTTGTTGTTGCAAGTTTTACGTGGCTTCTACGGGCTGAGCAAAAACCGTTCTTACCTACGCATCAAAACCACAACGATAGTTCATCAAGTTAGTGTTGTTTTAACCTTCTCAAGGACCGGACGTAGCCACACTCGGTTCAACTAAAGTTGGAGAAATTGACACCCGCCAGCCACCTATGTGCAAAGCACGTCGGTAGAACCAGTCTCGCGTAAGCGTACGCGTAATGTCGGTCTGGGCCGCTTCATCCAACAATACCGCCGAACCAAAGTATGACATGCTGGTAAGCAGTATGACTTGTATTGTCCACAACTCACTTGTGTTCTACTCGTGCATATAACATCTACGCATAGAACCAGGCTCGGATGCCACTGTTGGGGAACGTAGTAATTTCAAAAAAATTCCTATGCACATGCAGGATCGTGGTGATGCATAGCAACGAGAGGGGAGAGTGTCGTCCACGTACCCTCGTAGACCGTTAAGCGGAAGCGTTATGACAACGCAGTTGATGTAGTCGTACGTCTTCACGATCGACCGATCCTTAGTACCGAACGTACGGCACCTCCGCGTTCAGCACACGTTCAGCTCGGTGACGTCCCGCGAACTCACGATCCAGTAGAGCTCGGGGAAGAGTTTCGTCAACACGACGGTGTGGTGTCGATGTTGATGAAGCTACCGTGGAAGGGCTTCGCCTAAGCATCGCTAGAGTATGACCGAGGTGGATTATGGTGGAGGGGGCACCACACATGGCTGGGAGAAATCTTTGTGATCAACTTGTGTGTCTAGAGGTGCCCCCCTGTCCCTGTATATAAAGGAGCAAGGGGGAGGCCGGCCAGCCTTTGTTGGTGCGCCAGGAGGAGGAATCCTCCTCCTAGTAGGAGCAGGATTCCCCTCTTTCCTACTCCTACTAGAAGGGGGAAAGGAAGGGAGAGAAAGAGAAGGAAAGGGGGCGCCCCCCCTCTCCTAGTCCAATTTGGACCAGAGGGGAGGGGGGGCGCTGCCTGCCCTAGGCCGGCCCCTCTCTCTTTCCCTTATGGCCCAACAAGGCCCATTAGCCTCCGGGGGGTTCCGGTAACCCCTCTGGTACTCCGGTAAAATCCCGATTTTACTCGGAACTCTTCCGATGTCCAAATGTAGGCTTCCAATATATCAATCTTCATGTCTCGACCATTTCGAGACTCCTCGTCATGTCCGTGATCATATCCGGGACTCCGAACTACCTTCGGTACATCAAAACATATAAACTCATAAAACCGATCGTCGCAGAACTTTAAGCGTGCGGACCCTACGGGTTCGAGAACTATGTAGACATGACCGAGACATGTCTCCGGTCAATAACCAATAGTGGAACCTGGATGCTCATATTGCTTCCTACATATTCTACGAAGATCTTTATCGGTCAAACCGCATAACACTATACGTTGTTCTCTTTGTCATCGGTATGTTACTTACTCGAGATTCGATCGTCGGTATACCAATACCTAGTTCAATCTCATTACCATCAAGTCTCTTTACTCATTTCGTAATGCACTATCCCGCAACTAACTCATTAGTTGCATTGCTTGCAAGGCTTATAGTGATGTGCATTACCGAGAGGGCCCAGAGATACCTCTCCGACAATCGGAGTGACAAATCCTATTATTGATCTATGCCAACTCAAGAAGTACCATCGGAGACACCTGTAGAGCACCTTTATAATCACCCAGTTACGTTGTGACGTTTGGTAGCACACAAAGTGTTCCTCCGGTATTTGGGAGTTGCATAATCTCATAGTCATAAGAACATGTATAAGTCATGAAGAAAGCAATAGTAGTAAACAAAAACGATCAAGTGCTAAGCTAATGGAATGGGTCAAGTCAACCACATCATTCTCCTAATGATGTGATCTCATTAATCAAGTGACAACTCATGTCTATGGCTAGGAAACATAACCATCTTTGATCAACGAGCTAGCCAAGTAGAGGCATACTAGTGACACTCTATTTGTCTATATATTCACACATGTATCAAGTTTCCTGTTAATACAATTCTAGCATGAATAATAAACATTTATCATGAAATAAGGAAATAAATAATAACTTTATTATTAACTCTAGGGCATATTTCCTTCACTCCATAGTCGTCTTGATCTGCTCCATGATCTCGTTCATGCGATCCGCGTCACGCGTCTTCCTCAACGGCGCCCAAACCTGAAGAAAAAATGTGACATTTGAAGATAATATCAGCAGGGTGAGCCGGGAACTTGTGTTCAGTCGTAATTTTGTTTCGGACCGACCAAAGCGACCAAAGTAGCGGCCCAACGCATCTCCAAATTATCCTTGCATTGGCCCCTCTTTGCGCCGAAATCAATGTAAGTAGGTCAACACTAGATTGTGGGTTCCAGTTTTGCTTGAAAGCATCCCTAACCGCACTCCACGCGAATCTAGTGAGAGCACACCTGGAGAACACATGATTTGCGTTTTCCCCTAAACCGCAAGTGGTGCAAGTTCCATCCGTCGGCCCGTTATACTTGGCCACATTATCCGAGGTTGGTAAGCGGTTGCAGAACATTTGCCACATAAATATCTTGATTTTAAGAGGGATACACGGCCTTCCATAACCCTCTAGCTATGTCTAGCGATGTGCCCTCGGTCAATTTGTCATAAAGGGACTTGACCGTAAATTTCTTGGAGGAGGTAAGTTTCCACGTGATAGTGTACGCTCCAAGACTACGATTCCGACCTACAATGACCAGCCTAAGTTACTCCCCACTATGACCAGACTAAGGATTTGCACGTAAACTCATCCCACGCCTTCGTCTTAGCTGGACCATACATATAGCTGGCCGATCAGTCCCCAACATTTAATTGGTCATACATATATGTGTATTTATCTTTTTTTTGAACATCAGTACAGACACAAGCGCTCATATACACGCGCATATACTCACCCCTATGAGCGCACACACGCACACCCTACCCCTATGAGCACCTCCGAAAGACTGAGCCGGCTTATCATCTTGAGATTTTACAAAGTCACCGTAGGCGCCTCATCGTCGACGGGAACGTCTCCTCCCACTGAATGCGTGTCACCGAAAATTCTGAAATAAATACAGAAATAAATGCGAGCACCAGGATTTGAACCTTGATGGGATGGGGATACCACAGTCCCTCTAACCATCCAACCACAAGTTGGTTCGCCTATATGTGTATTTATCAATTTCTTGTATGCTACCATGCTCCAACTTTTGAAAAAAAAATCACATTTAGATGTTTCAAAAAAATCTGGAAAAATCTGTAGATGTTCACCAGACATATGTTTACAAACTCTAATAAATTCAGATACAAATTCAAAATACTCATTGAGAAACAAAAAAGACAAATCTAGAATGAATATTGTCAAAAGAAGACAAAACATTACCTGTGTCAGGAATGACTCTATTCACATATAGATTTGTATTTTTTTGTTTCTTGATGTATATTTTGAATTATAATCTAAATTTTTTAGAGGTTATAGACATGTCTTGTGGACATCCCCAAGTTTTTTCAGAAATTTTTGAAACATCTAAATGTGATTTTTCAAAATGTATAACATGGGAGCATGTGAAAGGTGGCATCACTTGATATCCACCCATATGTACTACTCCTACTACTTTTTATTCTAAAAAAACACAGTGCATACAGTTTTATCCTAAGTCAAACTTTTGAAAACTTCATAGAAAACATACTAATATAGTGCATATAGGTTTTACCCAAAATCAAAAAGTTCAAAATGAAAAAGAACAACATCGACACTGTCAAATAGAAACATATGAGATGTCATCCGCCGCGTCCATATTAAGCTTTGTCGTACGACCAAGGCCATCAAGAAGTGAGAGCATGAGTGAGTGGGTGTCCTAAAGACTCGGCTCATTATGAAAAAAAGGTGATCTGGTGCCTGGACCTGCGAAGAACCACATATCCCTATGATTGTCCGAGCGTGACCTCAGGCATAAAGGAAGTCTTCCTAATTTGGGTATGTTGCTCCTCTAGGCATCTAGTTGAGGGCGACCTAAGGCGCATCCTAAAGTCTTCTTATTAGGGTATGTTGTTCATCCAAAAGATCAAGTTACAATAACGATCCCATCTCACTTGGATCAATTTGGGCAACGACCACGTCACATTTGGATCGAGTAGGGGCGT